>NW_024081986.1:9544-176297 GCF_003009895.1 Hyaena hyaena | reverse complement strand
CTCCACAATAGCCAAAACATGGAAAGAGCCTAAGTGTCCATCAACAGACGAATGGATCAAGAAGATGTGGTTTATCTATACCATGGAATACTACATGGCAATGAGAATGAATGAAATCTGGCCATGTGTAGCAACATGGATGGACCTTGAAGGTGTTATGCTGAGCGAAATAAGTCAGGCAGAGAAGGACAAATATCATATGTTTGCACGTATAGGAGGATTAGGAGGAACTTAATGGAGGACCAAGGGGGAGAAGAAGGGGTGAAATAGAGGGGGAGAGGGAGAGAGGGAAACCATGAGAGACTCTTGAATACTGAGAACAAACTGAGGACTATGGGTGGGGCGGGGGAGAGGGGAGATGGGCATGGAGGAGGGCACTTGTGGGGATGAGCACTGGGTGTTATATGGAAACAGACTTGACAATAAACTATTTGTTAAAAATAAATAAATAAATAAAATAAAATCCCCAAGAGGCTTCTCATGGAAAAAAAAAAAAAAAAAAGAATAGTATAACCATTTGTCTTAAAGCTAAGTAAATTACTGAGGCACAATCCAATGACATTTTCTCATGGGGAGTTTTTCTACTTCATTATTATAGGATGATGATAGCATGTGTCCTCAGTGGTGTACACACTCCCTGCCTTGTAACTTTACATTGTTCTCCCACTTCAGGCTAGGGGAATCTATGACCTATCTGTCCCTAGACCCTGAACTTAACTACATGACATGCTTTGGGCAATAGAATATTAAAAGATGTGAGCCAGGCAGACGCATGATATGAGCTTGTGCATTAACATTGCCATAACTAGCAAAGCTGCCAAACCCTGAACCAACTTTAGACACGTGAATGAAAAATGCTTATGATTTATACCACTGACATTTTTGTTTACCTGTTATGTAGTATTGTTGTGGCAGATGTGTTGTTATCATATGTGTTGTTCATTTATCAATTATATAGTAACATTTGACCCTTTTCAGGTAGGGAGAAAACATTAAAACAATCCTTAATATATCAGATTAGAGGTTAAAGTCCAAAATCCTTGGCCAATTATACACACCTTTTGCTGCCATGCCCTGCCTATTTTTTGAGCCTCATTTCTTACATAGCTCCACATATGCTCTTGCTTGTATTCCAAATATGGCACCTCCAGGACCTCAAACCTTTCTTCTACTATTTCTTTATTATCTATTGGAATCCCACTGTTGTTCAAGATTTAGCTCAAAAGTAGTCTCATTCACGGGTACTTGGGTGGCTCCGTCGATTAAATGTCCAACTTCGGCTCAGGTCATGATCTCAGGGTTCATGGGTTTGAGCCCTGCATCAGGCTCTGTGCTGACAGCTAGCTCAGAGCCTGAAGCCTGTTTCAGATTATGTGTCTCCCTCTCTCTGCCCCTCCCCCTCTCATTCTCTGTCTCTCAAAAATAAACACTAAAAAAAATTGTTTTTTAAGTAGCCTCATTCATTTGTGTCTATCCTTTCTATATTCCCTTCCTCACAGAGTAAGGCCCGTTCTTTTTCTCTGAAATTTTCAAGCATATTAGGCATTTTATTTGGAATACTTTATTGTATCTTTTCATTTTAATGTGAAGAATTTTCTCACGAAAATGTAAGCACTTTGAATTCCAGGATTCTAAGATCATTTTCTTAAGCCCTGGCCCTTAAATAGAATGGGCCTTTGATGAATCATAGATGAATGGATATATGAGTGAATGAATGGATGGTTGAATGAAATCATATAAAGGACTAATTTTATTCAGACCTATTAACATAATTAATTATAGAAACAAGTGAAGACAAACCTTATGATTAAGTATATAAAAACAAGTTATAAATTACTAAAATAAAAGACATTTACTATTTCTTTCCTGATTTTTCTTTTTATTTTAAATCATTGAAAATATAACCCGTACTCAGTATCAGGTATAATGGTATTTGGAGGAATAAGCAAATAAGGAAAGTGCTTTGATTTCATGCTTTTCTAGCTAGGCTGTAATCAAAGACCAAAGAGTACTATTATGTTCTTTAACTCATACTTTTATGTGCCTACAGGCTTTTTTCTGTAAGTTTCTAAAGTCTGGCTTCTATAGAGCAATGCCTGCAGTAAATTTCTTTAAAAATCTGTAATTGGGTGCTTTTTTTCATGTTTTTTAAGTCTAAAAGTAAGGATGCCCATAAGTAGCAGAATTTTGTAATGTTCCTTATTTCCTTACAATTCATTATGTAATAGCTATTAATAAAGAAGATGAGATGTTTATAGAGTACTTTTTGTACTTTTAATCTTTTTTTCCCTGAAGAATACATTTTAGTTAATAAACAGTAAACTTCTAATTGAAAGCAAAAAAAAAAAAAAAAAAAGAAAAAAAATCCCTCAGGAACAAAGACATGCAGTATTTAAAGCTGTTTATTTAAAAAAATATCCATTATTTGTTTCTCTCTCTTTCATGAGCAAGCAGGAACTTGTAATAAATAATTTATGTTAAAAGGACAACAATAAGCATTATAGATGTTTACATAAAATTAAAATACATTGTTAATTTTCTAAATGTTCATTTATATAGGAAGTTAGAAAAGAAGCATGTGAAAGTCAAAATGGTTTTGAATTTAGGAGTAGAAACTATACAAAGGGATTCTAAGATATACTTTAATGAAATATTAGCCAAGCCCCACTTTTAGCATGATTGCCAGGGAAGGATTTGAGAGCATGCCAAATTAGGCAGTTGATAAAACAACAAATACATCAAATGGAAAGTGAGTTTTCAGGGGCACCTGGGTGACTCAGTTGTTGAGCACCTGACTCTTGTTTTTGGCTCATGTCATGATCTCATGGTTGATGAGATCGAGCCCCTACATCAGGCTCTGCCCTGCTGACAGCATAGAACTTGCTTGGAATTCTCTCTGTCTCTGTCTCTGTCTCTGTCTCCCTCCTCTCTCTCTCTCTCTCTCTGTCTCTGCCTCTCCAGCTTGTGTGCCAACACATTGTCTCTCTCTAAAAATAAATAAATAAACTTAAAAAATGATTTTTCAGAAGAACAAATAAACAAAAAATAATTGAGAAATCCTTCCTAACTTCCTCTTCTATTATAAAAATGTTGTTAGATGTGACTTTAAATAACTTGACTTTTTTTCAAATCAACCCATAGTATCAGAACACAAAATTTTATTAAATAAAATAGGAAACACATATGTAATAACTATATGTGTGTGCATATGTATGCATGATATTAAATTTGAAATTTCAACCAAAACAACAAGATGCAACAAAACAGGCATTTAAAAAATGAGATATGAGACCAAAATATGAAGTTATCAAACTATATATAGTTTTGTGACTCTTGCATTTGTGTCATAACCTGAACCAGCCAAAGAAACAAGAATTTAACAAGAATGACCAGAAACAGAAAAAGCAAATGAAGATTTTGTGCTAATAACTTTTGGAAGAATCACTGGAGTAATGTGACTCTCATCTTTTTGCTAAATGGGATATAGAGCCCTGTTTCTCTTCACTTAAGGATTGTGAATAAAGCTTTAGTTCTTGGAGCATTCCCAATCAATGGCGTGTTTATTATTAATGAGTGATTTTTTTTTATCATTTTAAGAGAAATCAGCTTATTCGCCAAGGGACTTACTGGATTCCAAAATTTTATCCTATGTTAAGAGAAAAGTGGGCTTCCCTTGAGGTTTAAAAGAATACTTGTAGACAAAACTAAAGTTATATTTCAGTTATAATCATTTGATATGTTTGTTTAATTTTTCTATTAGAATTACATACATAAAACATTTGCATTTCATTTTGCCAGACTTATCTAAGGTTTTGTCTTCATTAAACTGGATATATTCAGTATTTTCATAAATACATAAGACAAAATTGAATCTTATGCTTTTTTCTTAACAGGCTTTTTGTAATGCTGAGCTTTGATAGATTTTCTAATTTTTACTTTAGTAAAATTCTTAATAATTATTTCATTGTATCTAATTTACTTTAGGTAATTTAAGAATAGATGAGTTCCAAATGATAAAGAACTAGAATGGATGATTCCTGGGAGACTATGATTAAATCAGACCTTAGTTTAGTTCTTTCTTTTTTCTGAACTAAAGTATTGAACTTTTAAGAGGCACCTGGGTGTCTCAGTCAGTTAAGCCTCTCTCTGACTCTTGATTTTGGCTCAGATCACAATCTCATGGTTCATAGGATCGAGCTCCATGTCCATCTCCACGCTGAGACCACAGAGCGTGCTTGGGATTCTCTCTCTCCTTCTTTCTCTATCCTTCCTTACTTGTGCTCTCTTTCTCTCTCTCTCAAAATAAGTATGGATTAAAATTAAAAAATAAAAAATTTGAACTTTTAAGAGTTTTATCAATCAAGATTCAGAAGATGAATCCACATAGAAGTCTGAAAATCAAACATTATTAGATATAACAAGGGACTGACTGACCATGAATAAAGAGATTTGTAAATAATGTAGTAATAACAAATTTAGGAATAGGACCTGTACTTTTAGGGCTGAAATAGTGCTCGATGAACGCGACAAGGTCTGGAGGAACCCCCACCACACATACTAAGATCCAGACTTCATTGGAGAGGACATAGCCATGACTGGTTGGCAGAGCTTTCTGAGGCTGTGGAGCTGCTCATGGGGATGCCAGTGGAAGCCATCCACAAGGAGGTGTCATGACAGTGGTACCATGAGCCACTTGAGGGGACTCCACAGTAAGCCCTACCTGAATGCCTGGAGCTAGCCCTCAGTCTATGGGTGTGGTTAGAGCGACATTACAGAAATTTGAATACTTGAGGAAACTGCCTCAAGGAATATACCAGAACCCAAAGGGAAACCCATTCCTTTCCCATGTTTTCTTTCATATGCTGTACTGACAAAGGTCAGCATTTTGCCACCTGGCAAAAGAGAAATGGTCACAGGGTCCAGAGCCCTTATCATAGAGGAGGCAATGAATTATGGATTCTCAACTGTTGCTGTCATTTAGCGACTTGTACAATTAAATATTGTGTTAATTTTCAGCAATAGCAGCCATGTTGCTACAATAAATAAAATATTCTTTCATCATTCTCGTGGTAGCTCTTTGGTCCTCAGGTTGGCAAGCTAAGAGCTTGTCGTTTTTTCTCTGTAAATGTTTAAGTGAACTAAAAAAAATCTATCCTACACCTTAGTCCTTGTAGGCATCATTACTGTCATAATGGTCAAATGCAGCAGCCACTTGGGCTCTCAAGACACTTGCTTTAGTTGGCTCTTGATCACAGTGCACCACAGGTGATAGTTTGATTACTTATAATCTCATCACATGCCATAGATTCCTAATATCCCATTTGCCATTAGCAAAAGCCTCAGCACTGTACTCAAGCCTAAGGGTATAACCAAAGTACTCCCTGGATGCCATTTTTGCAGTTTTCTTGCTTAGGACAACTCCCAGGATAGAAACCCCATAGTAACTTGAATAGGATAATTTTAACAAAAGGAATTATTGGTTACGCCAGGGATTGAGGTAGTGGGAGACATGCAAGTAATAATGATTGCCCATTTGGCTGAGCTATTGTAGCCAAGGAATAATCAGGAACTGAACGATTCCCTTTCCCAGGCTGAGATCTAAACCTCATCCCGGAAGGTACTTCCATGATTCACTATGTAGCAAAAAGTTCACTAGTATCACGAGCTATCAGCAGAATGTGAAGGGCAGCTTCCACCAGGGAACTATTGTATGCTGCTAGTCACCCCCACTTGCTAGAATGACACCTCCAGAAGCTATGCACATTGCGGAGGTAGGTATTACACAAGCTGCTTATACTGCAGGAGCCTGGCTCCAGAACTCACCGGAACCAGGAATTAGAAACAAACAACTTTCTTCCTCCAATGTCCCTTTAGCACCCTATGCTAATAAAGCTTAACATCATGCCAGCTGACAAAAGAGAAATAATTTCAGAGTCCATCAACATTATTACAAAATAGGCAATGAAGGATAGATTTAGACTAGAAAGATAAGAATGAATAGCTATAACAGAACACTGTCAGATTAGGACTACAGGCATACCTTGGAGATCTTGTAGGTTCAATTCCAGAGCCCTACAATAAAGCAAATATCACAATAAAGTGAGTCGAATGAATTGTTTTGCTTTGCGCATACCTGTGAAAGTCATGTTTATAGTATACTGTAGTCTATGAAGGGCGCAATAGCATTAGGTCTAAAAAAATGTACATTCCTTATTTAACAAAATACTTTATTGATAAAAAAAAAAAGTGTAATTGCCATCTGAACTTTCAGTGAGGTGTAACTTTTTTCCTGGTTGTAGACAGTCTTGTCTCAACGTTGATGGCTGCAGACTCATTGGGCTATTGGTTGCTGATGGTTGGGGTGACTGTGGCAGTTTCTTAAAATAAGGCAACAGTGCAGTTTGCCACATCACTTGACTGTTCCTTTCATGAACGATCTGTTTCTCTGCAGCACACGATGCTGTATCATAGCATTTTAACCACAGTAGTTTTTTTTTGTTTCAAAATCGGATTCCATCCTCTCCAACCCTGCCACTGCTTTATCAGCTAGGTTTATGTAATATTTTAGATATTTTGTTTTCATTTCAACAATCTTCACAACATTTTCACCAGGGGTAGATCCCGTCTCAAGAAACCACTTTCTTTGCCCATCCGTGAGAATCGAGTCCTCATCTGTTCAAGATTTACCGGGAGATTGCAACCATTCAGTTCTATCTTCAGGCCCTGCTTCTAATTCTAGTTCTCTTGCTATTTCCACCACTTCCTGCACAGAAATCTTGAACCTTCAGTTTGTAAAAAATACAACATCTTCAAAGTGCAATAAAGCAAAGTGCAACAAAACAAGGTATGGTTGTATATTGGCAGGTAATTTTACCCAGCAAGCATGAACAAAAGTTAAAAAAAAAAAGTAGAGAATGCAGGAGAGTGAGCCATTTTTCTGATGATAAGTGTGTGAAGAAATCTATATTTTGGAATTGAAGTCAGGTAGGGTCAATAAAGCAACAACAATAGCATAAAAAACAGTAGGGGCAGAAGAGAGAATATTTGAGGAAAACTGAGTCTATTCATTGCATTGGTGGATCACTTGACATAACATTTAACAGATACTTATAAAAATAAAAGGAAACAGAATAATCTGAACTTGGATTAAATGGGTAGATTTTTCTCTGAAGTTACCTCAAGGGAATATCTAATTTATTTAGCCTCATTCTAATGTTTCATATTGTATATCTGTTTCACTCTTTTCACATCTCAGAAATAAGAACAGGTATACATATCAATTCTTTTACTCCTTTATGAAAATATTCTGTTCTAAAGCTCATTGGTACAATAAAAAAAGTGCGTGGCATGCCTTCTCTTTGAGCATTGTAAATACTGTGATCTAGCTGATTAACTCACATAACACTTAGATGTATAAAGAAAATAGCCATCATTATTGGTTCTTTTAGCTGTCTTATGATCCCTACCTACTCATTAACGGAAAAATTATCCAATGTAAGTTTTACAACTTAAAGTCTTTAGTGAAATAATTGTAAAATGTTTTTTAAATGAAACTCAGTTCTTTTAAATATAATGCTCAGTCTCTCTCGAAGGTATGTGGATGTATGGGCAAGATAACTTAGTTGCAGTAGGAAAGGATGAATCTCATTTCTCACTGGTCACTGTTTTCTAAATTCTCATTGGATCTTGCTGCAATGTTGTTTGTTTTTCTCCTTTTACTGCTAATGTTTTGTCTTGTTTGCTGTTTTGTTGTTTTTTTGTAGAGCATTGTGTTCACCACTGATGTCCATGGTCCTAGACAAAACTTCTACCTAGGGTTCTTATACATTCTGGTCACTGTTCTACCTCTATCCTGTGCAACTCCATTAGAGCTCTCATCATTGGTGTCAAAACTCAAGAGCATTTTTAAGTCTTTTAAGTTGTGTAATTTAACTTGTGTAAATTTAAGTCTTTTCAGTTGTGTGACTCTTAAGCTACACAAATAATTGCAGACCATAGGAAACTAGGAATCTGGCCTCCGATTCACCTGTGTACACCTTTGCTCTCATGCCATTTTGGATGGTGCCATGTTGAAACAATGAAGCCAGACCTGAAAGTTGCCCAGTGCTAAAACAAAGAAAGGGGCTCACCAGATTTAGCATTGCCAGACCCCTTCACATTTAGTGAAATATTTACAATGGTGTCATCAATAAAGAGCAAGATGGAAAGGAAATTATTCTGAGCCCCTCATGTGTTATCCCATATTTTATTTTCTTCTCACGGGGTCTAGGGCCAGAAGACACAGACTCTGGGTTTTCTCTTTCTTTACAGCATATATACGTTGTGCCTATGTTTACATGCCTCGTGGCCTAGCATCAGGAGAAGAAGGATTATCTCTAATGTTTTATGAGAAAATCTGCTCTCCCTTCTGCATGAGGTTCTGATATATTAAGTTAAATTGATAAAATCCTCTCCTTCCAGATAAAGCGCTGCTTTAATACTACATACTGGATCTTATTTTGGGTATCAAAAGCTGATTAACGTTCTTTCTCTTTGTATTACTGCTGTAACAATCCTAAATCTTTCCCAATCAAACAGATGCCATTGGCAGAATAGCAGGAATATTGATAAAAGGAAATATGAGAGACAAGAGACATTGACATAGTTCAAAATATCCCTCTTACACAGACTTTTGGATAATCTCTCTACTCTGCTGTTTGTTTTTTGTTGTTTTTAAGTTATTCTCACTGTTCTATTTCTTTTCTCTCATTATGAGTAAATCACTAACTTTAAACTCGCTTATCTATTCTATCAAATAGGATTAAAATTGGCCTCAAGTAACAAGGCCCAAAATAAAAAATCATTTTAAAAGTTGATGTTGATTTCTGTCTTGTCTAAGAGTAGGCAGTCGTAGAGTGAGCAATGGCTCACAAATCATCAGGGATGTAGGTTCTTTGTCTCTTGTTGAAGCTTATCCTCAATAATGAAGCTCTACCTCCAGGTCCAAGAAAAGGTCCCTTGCTTCAGCCACCATTTTACATTTCAGCAAACAGTACGGAAGCAAAGGAGGAGACCACATCTTCCTTTTACTCCTGAAATTTGTACTCCCTTTTATATTTTTAAATTTTTGTGTTTTAATGTTCATTTATTTTTGAGAGAGAACACAAGTAGGGTAGGGCAGAGAGGGTGACACAGAATCCAAAGCAGAGTCCTGGCTCTGAGCTGTCAGCCCAGAGCCTGACACAGGGCTTGAACCCACAAACCACGAGATCATAACCTGAGCTGAAGTCAGATCTTAACTGACTGAGCCACCCAAGTGCCCCTGAAATTTGTATTCTTCATTTTCACTTACTTCATTTGGCCAAAACTTAGTCACGTATCAGCTATTTACAAAGAAAATTGGTTAAACTTTTTTTTGTTTGTTTCTTCTGGCCATCTGTGTGTTTAGCCAAAAAAAAAAAAAAAACAAAAAAAAAAAAAACCCAAAAAACAAAAAAAAAAAAAAAAAAAAGCCACAGAGGAGATGGATATAGCAATTACCAGTCATCATGCCCATAGTAAGTAAGAAAACAGTATATTGTTTAATTTTACTGTCTTATTTGAAATATAAGATGTAATTTTCAGGAATAATTTGTGATGTTCAAATAATCAGTGCTGCTCAAAGAATTTCTCACAATTACCACTCTGCTGATGAACATCTTCCAATAAGAACATTTCTAACACTGTAGTTCCAAACCATGTATTTTGGTTGTTAGATTAAAAATATGAAAGGGCACAAAAAAGCAACCATAAAACAAGTAACTACCATTGGCAAAATGGGGGGAAAGCAGACAGTAATTTTAGAATGTACTTGCCTTGCGTTAGCTGTAGTAATACTCTATTATATAAGGAGCAAATCAATTCCAGTGAATCTACAGAGTAACAATTTATTTATTTATTTTTTGCTAAAGTAGGCAATAACATCTGTTTTTGGAAAGGGTCAGATAGTAATTTTGTTAGGGCTTTTTGGCTGTATAGTTCTCTGTCATAACTACTCAGCTCTACCATTTTAGCTTGAAAGCAAGCATGGATAATACATGCATGAGTGAGTGTGTTTATGCTCCAATAAATTTTTAGTTATGAAAAACAGGTAGCTGTAAGGATTTGGCCTGGCTTCATGTAGAAGACATGACTAAAATACTCTTCTAGAATACCAGCCTCCTAGGAGAGCCTAGGCTCACTGTGGGCTCAGGAGGAAGAGGAAACTGCTTGGGTGAATGGCTAGCTCATCCCTGTGTCGGCCATTATTGTAACAATTCCTTAACTTTTATTATTTCAAAGTTTTAAAAGCATGTTTATAAATATAAACCCATGAATGAGATGATTTGGATAATACAATATTTTGTAGGAGATGGAGGCTTAAGTAGCTCGCTCAAAGAAATAGAGCTAGTAAATGTGTGAACAAGGTTATAAACTCATGTTCCCAAACCAGTTTTATAGCATACCACTCCCAGTATTTTAAATTAGGTCCCATGGGTGGATGGAGTATGGGAAGAGGTTAGGAAGAATTTTGTGCAAATAAGTTAATAAGTTACCTTAGGTTAACAATAGGCATTTAACAAAAATCCTTGAGCACCCACTACATTTTATTCAGAAATGTTTTAGACATAGAAAGATATAAGATCTGTTTGTTGACTTTAAGAGATATATTTTTTTAAGTTTATTTATTCATTTTGAGAGAGAAAGAGAGGGAGAGACAGAGAGGGAGAGGAAGACAGAAAATCCCGAGCAGGCTCTGCACTGTCAGTGTAGAGCTCAACTCAGTCTTGATCTCACAAATCCTGAGATCATGACTTGAGCTGAAACCAAGATTCAGATGCTTAACCAACTAAGCCACCCAGCTCCTTAGTTTGAGATACATAATATATGTAATATTTTATATGCATATATAATCAAACATATAGATTACATACATATGAATATATACTTATAGTTGTATATATAATCTACAGCTATTATAGCTATGTAGGTATATTCATAGAAATATATAAATATAACAACTGATTGTATATAAATATAACACCTGTGGCAAATATAGCTTTGAATTATGTGGTGCATTTTAGTTTTCTTTAAAGTTTACGAGCTTCTATAAAGATATGGGATGAGGGGCACCTGGGTGGTTCAGTAGGTTAAAGGTCTGACTCTTGATTTCTGCTCAGGTCATGATCTTGTGGTTTGTGAAATCAAACTCCATGTGGGGCTCTGCACTAATAGCATAGAGCCTTCTTGGGATTCTCTTTCCTGTCTCTTCCTCTCTCTCTGCCCCTCTTCTGTACATGTTCTCCCTCTCAATAATATATATATATTATTAAATATAATATAAACATAAAATAATATAAATATATAAATATAAAAAAAGATACAGGATGAAAGCAGAGTCTTTTTTATTGGCCATAGACATTGACTTCTAGAAAGACAAAAGTAGAATTAGCGTTCTCAACATGCAAATGAGTCAGCTGTGTACATAACTGTCATTTGTCTATGCATCAAATTCTCCCAGGTTCATTGACACAAAATCATCACAACTTTGAGTTTTTAGGGCCTCCTTGTCAATAACAGTCTAATTTGTGTGATAAAACAGAAAGAGTTTTCAGGATACATTAGTGTAAAGAGGTAGACAAGAAACGTTATATAACTTCCTAAGTAATTACATGACAAAGTATAATGGCAAAAACATCTTATGAAATGATCTCTTTTTTGTGAAGAAATGAACATTTTGTGTCTTCATTAACATAGCTATGGGTAGGCTGTCTGCCAGGTAAGAATATCAGCTTTGATATTCTTCCCCTGAGCCTGTATTTAAAGTGATTGCTCTGATGCGTTTAGATGCACTATGTATACATAATTTTTTAGGGACCTATTTTTAAACATACACAAAAATCAGAATTAGTCTTATGCATTTCACACACGTCTTTATGTCCTCCATTCCTATGTCATTATTTTCTCAACAGAAGTACTCTTTGCTATAATTTTGAAAATCAGAAGCAAAAAACATCCTCTAAAGAGATAGTGATATGAATTAAAGAATACAATAATCTAATTTTGGATACCCTATGCCATCAATGAAACTGGAATTATTTTCCTTAGGGCAGTATCTCCTTATTATAATAGAATCCAGGTACTTGGAAGTAATGAAAAAGCTCTTACTCGCCTTGAAGAAATGTGAGAGAACACTTGTTATATTGCACTTGTATCTCCTAATTGGTAATTACATTAATTCACTTCAGAAATCTCTCCCCATTCCACTTTACACGATATTATTGAACTCTCACACTGAAAAATATAGGAAAGGCTTTCAAATGAATGTTTCTTCATTGAATATCATTGTTAGTCCATTTGTACTTGATAGTTTCATATTAAAATGTTTTAATCATATTCATTTATTAGATTGTTACATGATCTTTACAACTTTTTCTCTGAAGGCTTGCTTATAAAAGCAGATCCAGAGGCTTTTCAAGTTTTTGGTTTGTTGGAAATATTTTTTCTGTTATCAGCTCATTTCATTTTAATGGTGGAGGAATTGTTGCAGCTATTTGTGTAATGTGGCATTCAAGTTCAAGATTGGCTAAATTAGATAACTAGTAGCTCCCAATAACTATGGCCATTCCAGATATTTGCCCACATGTCTTGACTAATTTTGATTCCTTTCTTTCTTCTGAATCCTTTGCTCAAGTTCTGGTTATTCTAAACACATGAGTTTTAGCTCCTACGAATTAAGGTAAGCATAAAGAATTTTAAAGGATACACTTAAAATAAAGGAAAATAAGTTAATTACACACACTTTTAGACAAAGAGCACATTTCGAGAAACAAGACTTTATTCAAAATTTTAGGCATATGGCTTTATATATTCAGCTTTATAGAACTCATCCTTGCCTGTCTATATTATTTTAAATAATATTACATGTTCTGTATGGAAAAGTTATTTCCTAAAATCATTTTTCAAACTTATGACATTTACATCCACAACCTGCCACTATTTATGATACAGGTTCCTGACAGCCATTCCTGAGAAATCACTTGAAAAAACACTGATTGCCAAGTCCTGTCACTATTAGAGATTTCTGTTTTGAAGATAATGTCAACAAGGTGACCAGGCATTATTGTTTTTGTTGCTGAATTCTTGCCTTGTTAAACACTGTGCCTTCTTGGATTTTCGTTATAAAATACTGCAAAATTCTCTCATCTGTGAACTTGGAGGCAAAACACCTCAATAATGTATTCTTATCCACTCATTTTTAACAGAAAACAAACAAGCAAACAAATAAATAAAGGAATATAGGTTAATTACACACGTTTTTAGACAAAGGGCATGTTTTGAGAAACAAGACTTTTTTTTCAAATTTTTAGGTATATGGCTCTATATATTCAGCTTTATGGCACTCATCTTTGGCTGTCTTTATTGTTTTTAAATAATATTACATATTCTGTATAGAAAAGTTATTTCTTAAAATCATTTTTCAATGATTTTATGCACTTGATGGTAGCACTGCAGTTGGGTCATTTCCCGTTTGTAAGCCTGGTCCACATCATCTGTTATGATCACATATGATTACCACTCACGGTCATATTGCAAAATTCTGAAATCATTCAGGCCTTTAGTTTGTCAACATTTCCTTAAAAATACAGACACAAAGCAAGTGGAAACTCTTTCTACAATATAAAAAACATGATATTTCTATCTTTTGAAAGAGGTCTATGGTATGACTTTTTTAAAAATGGAGTTTACTAAACATTCTAGGCAATGTATATGCATCTGAACTTTTCAGGCAATGAGCCCAGAAAATTCTCCCATGATTGCAGCATTCATGAAAAGGTATCCAGAGAAACTAAAATGGTGTCTCTAAATTTCAGATGTATTTAAGGTAGATAGTCTTCAGTTTTGAAATTTAATAAAAATGCATGATTATTTTAGGCCAATGCTATTTTTTATCACAGACTTTTCTATTGTAAGCTTCTTCACACAGATGCCCCACAGTTAGGATTCAGGTATCAGAAGTGGAGTTAGTGAACATTTTCTGTAAAAAAGGCTTCTCACTTTGATAAATGAAGATGAAGGAACCTATTACTAATGCATCTATTATATTGAGATGATGCTTTGGAAGACAGTCATCTTCTGGAATAGTCTCTTGACAAGTCTTTTGCCTATTTCAGGCATGGCTGACCTGGACAAAATCACATTCAGGATAGATGATATAATCAGTTGATTACCAATATTGCATGGTTTAATTTTTCTTCTCTTCTGAGTCTGGTTTGTTTTAAAATTATTCCATTTCTAATACTAAAGATGCTCTTTTTAAAATATAATTTATTGTCAGCTTGGCTTACATAAACACCCAGTGCTCATTCCAACAAGTGCCCTCCTCAATGCCCATCACCTGCTTTCCCCTCTCCCTCACCCCCATCAACCACAGTTTGTTTTCTGTATTTAAGAGTCTTTTGTGGTTTGCTTCCGTCCCTCTCTGTTTATAATTATTTTTCCCCTACCCTTCCCCCATGGTGTTCTGTTAAGTTTCTCAAGATCCACATCTGAGTGAAAACATATGATATCTGTCCTTTTCTAACTGTCTTATTTCACTCAGCACAATACCTTCCAGTTCCATCTACATTGTAGCAAATGGTGTGATTTCATTCTTTCTCATTGCCAAGAAGTATTCCATTGTATATATAAGCCACATCTTCTTGATCCATTCATCAGTTGATGGACATTTAGACTCTTTCCATAAGTTGGCTATTGTTGAAAGCACTGCTATTAACATTGGGGTACATGCAAAGATGCTCTTCGAGCGTGGTAGAAACAGGCAGAAAAAGAGCAGAATCTAAGTAAAATTCTTGATGGGAATGGAATCAGGCAAATCAGTGCAGCACACAATGATGAAGCAAAGAAAATAAAACACTCACACAGTCTTCACAAAAACAGATACAAATACCGAACTATAGCATGGGAAGAGTGAGATGTTTGTTGAGACTTCCAAGAGAAAATGGGACATAGATATTTGAATCTATATCTCTGATAAACACCTAAGATAGATGTGTGTTTTACTTAGGTGACATTCAAGGGAATGAATCAAAACTTATTTGGGAAGAGTATGCAAAAAAGAAAAAAGAACCTAGTACTAAGTCTTGAGGATCTCCAAGTTTTATCAGTTGGGCAGAGAAGGATGAGTGCTCAAAAGAGTGGAGAGTGGTCATTTCAGAGGATTGTTATGAAATCCAGAAAAGAAGATTCGTTAGGGAGGAAAAGTGAGGGAGGATGATGAGAGCAGATGAGCAGCGTTTGGATTTGGCAACACGGAGTTCATTGGCATCTCAAAAATAATTTTTTTTAAGTTTATTTTTGGGGGGGAGAGAGAGAGAGAGAGAGANTTCATTTGGCCAAAACTTAGTCACGTATCAGCTATTTACAAAGAAAATTGGTTAAACTTTTTTTTGTTTGTTTCTTCTGGCCATCTGTGTGTTTAGAAAAAAAAAAAAAAAAAACAAAAAAAAAAAAAACCCAAAAAACCCAAAAAACAAAACAAAAAAGCCTCAGAGGAGATGGATATAGCAATTACCAGTCATCATGCCCATAGTAAGTAAGAAAACAGTATATTGTTTAATTTTACTGTCTTATTTGAAATATAAGATGTAATTTTCAGGAATAATTTGTGATGTTCAAATAATCAGTGCTGCTCAAAGAATTTCTCACAATTACCACTCTGCTGATGAACATCTTCCAATAAGAACATTTCTAACACTGTAGTTCCAAACCATGTATTTTGGTTGTTAGATTAAAAATATGAAAGGGCACAAAAAAGCAACCATAAAACAAGTAACTACCATTGGCAAAATGGGGGGAAAGCAGACAGTAATTTTAGAATGTACTTGCCTTGCGTTAGCTGTAGTAATACTCTATTATATAAGGAGCAAATCAATTCCAGTGAATCTACAGAGTAACAATTTATTTATTTATTTTTTGCTAAAGTAGGCAATAACATCTGTTTTTGGAAAGGGTCAGATAGTAATTTTGTTAGGGCTTTTTGGCTGTATAGTTCTCTGTCATAACTACTCAGCTCTACCATTTTAGCTTGAAAGCAAGCATGGATAATACATGCATGAGTGAGTGTGTTTATGCTCCAATAAATTTTTAGTTATGAAAAACAGGTAGCTGTAAGGATTTGGCCTGGCTTCATGTAGAAGACATGACTAAAATACTCTTCTAGAATACCAGCCTCCTAGGAGAGCCTAGGCTCACTGTGGGCTCAGGAGGAAGAGGAAACTGCTTGGGTGAATGGCTAGCTCATCCCTGTGTCGGCCATTATTGTAACAATTCCTTAACTTTTATTATTTCAAAGTTTTAAAAGCATGTTTATAAATATAAACCCATGAATGAGATGATTTGGATAATACAATATTTTGTAGGAGATGGAGGCTTAAGTAGCTCGCTCAAAGAAATAGAGCTAGTAAATGTGTGAACAAGGTTATAAACTCATGTTCCCAAACCAGTTTTATAGCATACCACTCCCAGTATTTTAAATTAGGTCCCATGGGTGGATGGAGTATGGGAAGAGGTTAGGAAGAATTTTGTGCAAATAAGTTAATAAGTTACCTTAGGTTAACAATAGGCATTTAACAAAAATCCTTGAGCACCCACTACATTTTATTCAGAAATGTTTTAGACATAGAAAGATATAAGATCTGTTTGTTGACTTTAAGAGATATATTTTTTTAAGTTTATTTATTCATTTTGAGAGAGAAAGAGAGGGAGAGACAGAGAGGGAGAGGAAGACAGAAAATCCCGAGCAGGCTCTGCACTGTCA
The DNA here is from genome assembly GCF_003009895.1 of Hyaena hyaena. Lineage (NCBI taxonomy): Eukaryota > Metazoa > Chordata > Mammalia > Carnivora > Hyaenidae > Hyaena > Hyaena hyaena. The sequence goes on along the minus strand of NW_024081986.1, from coordinate 159,481 downwards.
GTGTAGAGCTCAACTCAGTCTTGATCTCACAAATCCTGAGATCATGACTTGAGCTGAAACCAAGATTCAGATGCTTAACCAACTAAGCCACCCAGCTCCTTAGTTTGAGATACATAATATATGTAATATTTTATATGCATATATAATCAAACATATAGATTACATACATATGAATATATACTTATAGTTGTATATATAATCTACAGCTATTATAGCTATGTAGGTATATTCATAGAAATATATAAATATAACAACTGATTGTATATAAATATAACACCTGTGGCAAATATAGCTTTGAATTATGTGGTGCATTTTAGTTTTCTTTAAAGTTTACGAGCTTCTATAAAGATATGGGATGAGGGGCACCTGGGTGGTTCAGTAGGTTAAAGGTCTGACTCTTGATTTCTGCTCAGGTCATGATCTTGTGGTTTGTGAAATCAAACTCCATGTGGGGCTCTGCACTAATAGCATAGAGCCTTCTTGGGATTCTCTTTCCTGTCTCTTCCTCTCTCTCTGCCCCTCTTCTGTACATGTTCTCCCTCTCAATAATATATATATATTATTAAATATAATATAAACATAAAATAATATAAATATATAAATATAAAAAAAGATACAGGATGAAAGCAGAGTCTTTTTTATTGGCCATAGACATTGACTTCTAGAAAGACAAAAGTAGAATTAGCGTTCTCAACATGCAAATGAGTCAGCTGTGTACATAACTGTCATTTGTCTATGCATCAAATTCTCCCAGGTTCATTGACACAAAATCATCACAACTTTGAGTTTTTAGGGCCTCCTTGTCAATAACAGTCTAATTTGTGTGATAAAACAGAAAGAGTTTTCAGGATACATTAGTGTAAAGAGGTAGACAAGAAACGTTATATAACTTCCTAAGTAATTACATGACAAAGTATAATGGCAAAAACATCTTATGAAATGATCTCTTTTTTGTGAAGAAATGAACATTTTGTGTCTTCATTAACATAGCTATGGGTAGGCTGTCTGCCAGGTAAGAATATCAGCTTTGATATTCTTCCCCTGAGCCTGTATTTAAAGTGATTGCTCTGATGCGTTTAGATGCACTATGTATACATAATTTTTTAGGGACCTATTTTTAAACATACACAAAAATCAGAATTAGTCTTATGCATTTCACACACGTCTTTATGTCCTCCATTCCTATGTCATTATTTTCTCAACAGAAGTACTCTTTGCTATAATTTTGAAAATCAGAAGCAAAAAACATCCTCTAAAGAGATAGTGATATGAATTAAAGAATACAATAATCTAATTTTGGATACCCTATGCCATCAATGAAACTGGAATTATTTTCCTTAGGGCAGTATCTCCTTATTATAATAGAATCCAGGTACTTGGAAGTAATGAAAAAGCTCTTACTCGCCTTGAAGAAATGTGAGAGAACACTTGTTATATTGCACTTGTATCTCCTAATTGGTAATTACATTAATTCACTTCAGAAATCTCTCCCCATTCCACTTTACACGATATTATTGAACTCTCACACTGAAAAATATAGGAAAGGCTTTCAAATGAATGTTTCTTCATTGAATATCATTGTTAGTCCATTTGTACTTGATAGTTTCATATTAAAATGTTTTAATCATATTCATTTATTAGATTGTTACATGATCTTTACAACTTTTTCTCTGAAGGCTTGCTTATAAAAGCAGATCCAGAGGCTTTTCAAGTTTTTGGTTTGTTGGAAATATTTTTTCTGTTATCAGCTCATTTCATTTTAATGGTGGAGGAATTGTTGCAGCTATTTGTGTAATGTGGCATTCAAGTTCAAGATTGGCTAAATTAGATAACTAGTAGCTCCCAATAACTATGGCCATTCCAGATATTTGCCCACATGTCTTGACTAATTTTGATTCCTTTCTTTCTTCTGAATCCTTTGCTCAAGTTCTGGTTATTCTAAACACATGAGTTTTAGCTCCTACGAATTAAGGTAAGCATAAAGAATTTTAAAGGATACACTTAAAATAAAGGAAAATAAGTTAATTACACACACTTTTAGACAAAGAGCACATTTCGAGAAACAAGACTTTATTCAAAATTTTAGGCATATGGCTTTATATATTCAGCTTTATAGAACTCATCCTTGCCTGTCTATATTATTTTAAATAATATTACATGTTCTGTATGGAAAAGTTATTTCCTAAAATCATTTTTCAAACTTATGACATTTACATCCACAACCTGCCACTATTTATGATACAGGTTCCTGACAGCCATTCCTGAGAAATCACTTGAAAAAACACTGATTGCCAAGTCCTGTCACTATTAGAGATTTCTGTTTTGAAGATAATGTCAACAAGGTGACCAGGCATTATTGTTTTTGTTGCTGAATTCTTGCCTTGTTAAACACTGTGCCTTCTTGGATTTTCGTTATAAAATACTGCAAAATTCTCTCATCTGTGAACTTGGAGGCAAAACACCTCAATAATGTATTCTTATCCACTCATTTTTAACAGAAAACAAACAAGCAAACAAATAAATAAAGGAATATAGGTTAATTACACACGTTTTTAGACAAAGGGCATGTTTTGAGAAACAAGACTTTTTTTTCAAATTTTTAGGTATATGGCTCTATATATTCAGCTTTATGGCACTCATCTTTGGCTGTCTTTATTGTTTTTAAATAATATTACATATTCTGTATAGAAAAGTTATTTCTTAAAATCATTTTTCAATGATTTTATGCACTTGATGGTAGCACTGCAGTTGGGTCATTTCCCGTTTGTAAGCCTGGTCCACATCATCTGTTATGATCACATATGATTACCACTCACGGTCATATTGCAAAATTCTGAAATCATTCAGGCCTTTAGTTTGTCAACATTTCCTTAAAAATACAGACACAAAGCAAGTGGAAACTCTTTCTACAATATAAAAAACATGATATTTCTATCTTTTGAAAGAGGTCTATGGTATGACTTTTTTAAAAATGGAGTTTACTAAACATTCTAGGCAATGTATATGCATCTGAACTTTTCAGGCAATGAGCCCAGAAAATTCTCCCATGATTGCAGCATTCATGAAAAGGTATCCAGAGAAACTAAAATGGTGTCTCTAAATTTCAGATGTATTTAAGGTAGATAGTCTTCAGTTTTGAAATTTAATAAAAATGCATGATTATTTTAGGCCAATGCTATTTTTTATCACAGACTTTTCTATTGTAAGCTTCTTCACACAGATGCCCCACAGTTAGGATTCAGGTATCAGAAGTGGAGTTAGTGAACATTTTCTGTAAAAAAGGCTTCTCACTTTGATAAATGAAGATGAAGGAACCTATTACTAATGCATCTATTATATTGAGATGATGCTTTGGAAGACAGTCATCTTCTGGAATAGTCTCTTGACAAGTCTTTTGCCTATTTCAGGCATGGCTGACCTGGACAAAATCACATTCAGGATAGATGATATAATCAGTTGATTACCAATATTGCATGGTTTAATTTTTCTTCTCTTCTGAGTCTGGTTTGTTTTAAAATTATTCCATTTCTAATACTAAAGATGCTCTTTTTAAAATATAATTTATTGTCAGCTTGGCTTACATAAACACCCAGTGCTCATTCCAACAAGTGCCCTCCTCAATGCCCATCACCTGCTTTCCCCTCTCCCTCACCCCCATCAACCACAGTTTGTTTTCTGTATTTAAGAGTCTTTTGTGGTTTGCTTCCGTCCCTCTCTGTTTATAATTATTTTTCCCCTACCCTTCCCCCATGGTGTTCTGTTAAGTTTCTCAAGATCCACATCTGAGTGAAAACATATGATATCTGTCCTTTTCTAACTGTCTTATTTCACTCAGCACAATACCTTCCAGTTCCATCTACATTGTAGCAAATGGTGTGATTTCATTCTTTCTCATTGCCAAGAAGTATTCCATTGTATATATAAGCCACATCTTCTTGATCCATTCATCAGTTGATGGACATTTAGACTCTTTCCATAAGTTGGCTATTGTTGAAAGCACTGCTATTAACATTGGGGTACATGCAAAGATGCTCTTCGAGCGTGGTAGAAACAGGCAGAAAAAGAGCAGAATCTAAGTAAAATTCTTGATGGGAATGGAATCAGGCAAATCAGTGCAGCACACAATGATGAAGCAAAGAAAATAAAACACTCACACAGTCTTCACAAAAACAGATACAAATACCGAACTATAGCATGGGAAGAGTGAGATGTTTGTTGAGACTTCCAAGAGAAAATGGGACATAGATATTTGAATCTATATCTCTGATAAACACCTAAGATAGATGTGTGTTTTACTTAGGTGACATTCAAGGGAATGAATCAAAACTTATTTGGGAAGAGTATGCAAAAAAGAAAAAAGAACCTAGTACTAAGTCTTGAGGATCTCCAAGTTTTATCAGTTGGGCAGAGAAGGATGAGTGCTCAAAAGAGTGGAGAGTGGTCATTTCAGAGGATTGTTATGAAATCCAGAAAAGAAGATTCGTTAGGGAGGAAAAGTGAGGGAGGATGATGAGAGCAGATGAGCAGCGTTTGGATTTGGCAACACGGAGTTCATTGGCATCTCAAAAATAATTTTTTTTAAGTTTATTTTTGGGGGGGAGAGAGAGAGAGAGAGAGAGAAAATCAAGAGTTGGCTCCAGGCTCCAAGCTATCAGCACAGAGTCCAAAGTGGGGCTCAAATTCACAAACTGAACCGTGAGATCTTGACCCGAGCCAAAGCCTGACACTTAACTGACAGATCTACCCACGTGCCCCCAGCAACATTTTCAAAGTTAAATGATCATGGTGTGCATATATGTTGATAGGACTAATCCAGTGTTACAAATGAGATTGATAGTATAGAAGAAAGAAAGCCTACTAGCATCCGTGGTTTCAACTCCGGTGTCACGTTAGAATCACTTGGGAAGATTTAAACGTATCAGTGGTTGGGGCAATTCAGGACTAGTTAATTGGAATCTCTAGGAGTAGAGCCCTGGAATTGGTATTTTTAAATATTTCTTGCATGATTCAAATACTTGGCTAGTGTTGAGGGCCACTGGACTAACTCAATGTTTTCTCAAACTTTAGAGGACATCTGTATCACCCTCCAGAGTTTCTGATTTGGTTTGTAAGTGATGCTGACATAGATGGTCTGAAGGGCACATTGTAAGAATATCTGAACTAACAGAGCGATTGTAGCCCATATAAGGAAAGGTGTGAAAGGAAAAGGGTCCAGAGTACCTGTGGAAGGATGCACCCTGGAGAGGCTGACACTCACTTCCTTTATTAGCATGGGAGGGAAAGTGACAAGGGGAAATGTAAGATTGATCTGTGATAAGAAGGCAAGAACATGCCCATCTCAATGAAATCTATTTAAGGTAATTAGCTGAGAGCTAGGTGGGGAATTGGAACATAGAAGCTTGGAGACAGAGCAAGGTTATATGGTAGGAATGCCAGACAGTCCTCATTTGAGGTTTGAATCAGAAATTTAAGAGGAGGAAACTGCCTGCTTATATAATTTTCTCATATAAGCAACCAGAAGTGATCAAAATATAAGATTCTTGTTCAAATGCCATTTATTAGTAATCTTTTAGGATCAGGCAGTGGGCTAGATGCTGTTTGCTTAGATCCATCCATAAAAAAACTGAAAGTTAGCTTCTCTGCCAAGAGCTAGATGATAGCAATGAATGGAATTATAACTATTGAAACACTTCAAAGGCTGTTTATGGTAACTGCGTATCTAATTATTCTTGCATTGACATAATCAATGCCTTCACTCCAGCTGATCATTGTGGGATCAGCTTGTCTTTGCCTTTTCTTTTCAGAGCAAACAAGCTGGCACAGGCAAGCAAATCGAGCAGCTGTTGACACTTGTTTCTCTAAAACCCTTTGGGAACTTCACTCTCCATGTCTTTATCTTCTAGGTACATGGCAACAGGAAACATCATCCTAGTGTCTACCAAGAATTACTTAGGGTACCAGAATACTGAGGAATGAAATTGAACACCCCATGGAAATTACAAGGAACATTGAATCAATCACTTTAGTACAAGCAGAAAAATTGAAAATAACAAATTTTCAATACAGAAGGATAAACGGTCCTTTTTCAAAGATGCAAAACCATTCATGAATTGGATAAACCAATCTTGTTTGTAAAAGTTGCTTCATAAGAGAGAAGTGTTTCTTTTGCTATAAATGCACATATCACCTTGAAGAAGTGTCTAGGATTGGCAGTTAACCTTTTTCCATTTTTTATGACACTAAAAATAGTGTACTTTTACCTATTCAGAGAGCTTCCAAATGTATTCTTCAATTGAGTAAATGTTAATCCCTGCTGTACAAGCTTCCATTCTTTTATTTCCCATTACAAACTTGTAAGACAGGGAAGCTAATATTATGCTCCTTTGACAGGTGAAGAAAAATAACCTAAATTATTTGCATAGTCTTGTAATTGATCCTAGAAATGGGATTAAGACCCATGCTTTTTGATATCTTGCACATGTTTTTCTCCCCATGTAATGTTGAGTGTGACTTTTTAAAAATAGATCAATTTTTTTAATTTCAGGAAGGGTTGAGTTTGTAGAAATTTAAACTACTAAGGAACAAAGCATTAACAATGGAATAGTCATGACATTTTGCCCTTCTACCTCATCCTCCTTTAGCAGAAATTATGCTCATTTCCTCTTCTCTTGCTGCCAATCTTGTCTTTAGGTAAAACTAATTTAAAAAAATTTTAATGTTTTTAGTTTTGAGAGAGAGAGAGACAGAGACAGAGAAAGACGGAGGGGGAAAGAGGGAGAGAGAGAGGGAGACAGAGAATCCTAAGCAGGCTCCAGGCTCTGAGTTGTCAGCACAGAGCCTGACCTGGGGCACAAACCCATGAACCATGAGATCATGACCTGAGCCTGGGTCAGACGCTTAACCAACTGTGCCACCCAGGTGCCCCATTAAGTGAAGTAATTTAAAAAATGAAGAGCAGATACCTGAAAGAAAGATACTATTGGATTTGTCTCCAAATTAGGATTTTAGTTAGTTATTTGGGACTTAAAGAAAATCGAAGGTCTGGCTTTTGACCAGAACCTAGCTTTGTTTCCAGCATGTGTATTCCGATGGTGCTTCTAGCTTTACCACCTCTGCTTTTCTCTGCAGTGAGGGAAGCTGCTTTTTTTTTTTTTTTTTTTTTTTTTTTTTTTTTTTTTTTTTTTTTTTTTTTTTTTTTTTTTTTTTTTTTTTTTTTTATGACTGAAGAGCTTTCTAGTTCAAGGGTGATTTGAGGTGCTTGGAGCTAGAATCTGAACTTTTGAAAAGAAAGCAAGTGCCTGGAAACCTTCTGAGAAGCAAGCTAGTCATGACCTTTCTTCCCTATTACTGAGAGCTTTTAACTTCACCGTCTTGCAGTGATCATCACTTTAGGATCACATAGCTCAGCCTCAGGGAGGAATATATATTCCAGGGCACGAGGAATCAAATCTAGACCTTTTATTTCTAGTTTCCTTAGTTCCTAACCTCCATTCCACTCTTTCTCTCACCTTTAATATTTCTCTATTTTCTCCTTGTCTGAGTTTCCTTGTGATCCTCCCTCCCTCTCTCACCTTTAATATTTCTTTCTTTTCTCCTTGTCTGAGTTTCCTTGTGATCCTCTCTTTTCTCTTCCCTCTTTATCCAACTTTCTTTGCTCTCCATCCTCTCCTTTGCCCCATCTCTTCCTTCGGATCTAACTTCCATTCCTTTACTTCTTTCATTCAGTGTGGCTTACTTTATATTATAATATATAGTAGATTTAAAAATCATTTGTTTGAAAACAATCTTAACTCTGTAATCAAATCCTTAGAGGAAAATTTAATAAGTAAAATTTAGTTACCAGCTCTTCAGCAAGTAACTGTTGTTCTTGAGTTCTAGTAATCTTTGACAGTGTTCCTGAGACAATGATTAATTCCACGAGAAGGAACAGAAGAAACTTCCAGGGAGTATAGTCACAGTAGTCTGTTGCACATGGCTTTTGTCCATGTTTAGGTAAGGGATTTCCATGTCCAATTAAGATGTTCTACACTTTCTCACATCTTCTTACCATCAGGTAGCTTCAGTTAATCATCTATAACTAATTTGGAAAAAGAGTCTAATTTATAATCTCAAGATTCACTTTCCTTAGTATTCAAATTAATCACCGTCACTAAGGTGAGGAAATTAAAATAATTATATTACAATTTACTTACCATGGTTGTTACAGGAATCAAGTATTATCTTTCTCAAGAAAAGAATTCTATATCATTGTTTTTAATATTTATAGTTTCCTACAGATACCTTGATAATTTCAGCTACTAAAGGGAGATATTGCAGGGTTGTTGTATTAACAGTCTTTGACTTACTTCAAGGGAGTCTGTGATGAAGCCATTATCAAATGCACCATCTATAAGTGGCAGAGTGAAAACAGCATGGCCATTTAGGCATTTAACTGCACATTCAGAAAGAGAAAGGTTTTTCACTTTTATGGACATTCTTTGGGTCTTCGGATGAAAGGTAAATTCTGTACTTCAGCTTCCTCATCTGCCAACCCTAGAGAATGTCAACTAAGTCATAAATAATCATGGATATTTTCTAAGTTCATTGAAATATTAAGCAAATGTTTGTTTTCTGGAAAGTGAGAGAAATATAGAGGGATGAGTAAAGATAACTTCAAAAATAGTTCCAGCAGGGAGAAAGGAGGACCAGAGATGGCAGATTTGTAGTGGGTTTAAAAGGTACTGTTGGGAGGCAAATGCACAATTTCTCTTCAGTCAACCCAGTGACCTCTAGTGTGAAGGTAAATAAAATCTTCTTTCTCAGGTTTGTATCTAAACTACTGTTTTATACTTGGAGGGGAGTATTAGGTTGTCAGTTGTCTAGAGAGGTTACCGGCTGCCATGAGTATTATTGAGACTCTCACTCTGAGTATAAGTTTGATTAAGATGATGAAGAGATGCTAAAGAACGAGATTGAAATTTTGGAATAGTGTTGATATGTCAGACACTATGAATTGAGGTCTTGTCATGAGTGAGAGAAGATGGTAATTTGCAGTGTAAACATGCATTCTTTAACTTTGTGTAAAAGCAGCACTGGACCATTCCATTCAGTCTCCACAATTGAGCTACAACATGGATATCATTTTTCCTTTCTCTTTCAAAGTGTTCAGTTCACAGAGATTTTGTGTTCTATTCATAGATTTGGTAAATGAACAAGTAGAAAGTTTTAAATTTTGGCAACTTTGGAAACTACTGGATTTATTTATTTTTCTTAATAGAAGTAAACACACTATTCATAAAACTATTTCTTAAATGTTTCAGTGTAGTAAATGCTTTCTGAAGACACATGAGAAGAGAACTTAATAAAAGTGACTGAATTGAATCTAGATGAAATTGTTAAGTTGTTGCAAATAATTTAATGGAAGCTGACTTTGTTCACTGATTTTTGTACTTTATGTCATAGCTTAACTTAACTCTAAACCTGGAAATGCGGGGGTTTGCTTTGGCCATACCATTTATCCAGATTCCTCTGACCCTTAACAGAATTTCTACATTACAAATATTCTGACTTTATTTGGAGGTGTTGTTTATTTCTCCAACATCTTTATTGAGTATTTTCTCATGCCCTTTATCCTTGAGTGACTGTAGAACTTCCTGTGACTAGAATAACTGTGTGTCTGTTTGAAAATAGTTTTACTCTTTTGTGTTTTCTCATAATAATGTGTCCAAGAATGAAAAAACACTCAGAGAAATCCATTTCGTTTCTCTAGGTGTAAATTTGAGGTAATGAGCAAAGTACACAGGTCTCTCTTACAAGTCCTAACAGAAGCAATTAGCAATGTGTCTGCCATCCAATGACATGTTAAATTTGGAGTCATAAAGTTTAGGAACAGTATATCTAGAAGTCAGTTATTTCAAAGACATCTATTTCTTTGTAGCATGGTTGGCCCTTGAACAATGTGGGCCACTGCCCCATGCTCCCACACAGTTGAAAATTTGGATATAACTTATGTTTCCTCAAAAACTTTATGAGTAGCCTACTGTTGACAAGAAGCCTTACTTATAAACAATTACTTAACGCACATTTTGTATGTTATAATCATTATAAACTATATACTTACTCTAAAGTAAGCTAGACAAAAGAAATTGTTAATTAGAAAGTCATAGGGAAGAGAAATACATTATAGTGTTCTCAGTGTATATTTTGAAAAATCTGCATTTAAGTTGACCCGTACTGTTGGAACATCTGTATATATTGTTTGCCTTTAAAAAAAATAATTTCAAGTGGTGCCCTTTTATAGTGTACCTGTCTCTTTACCCAGGACCTAAACCTTTATCCAGGTTTAAATGGATGAAACCACTGATTTTTTTTTTTCAAGGCTGTGTGACTAGATAATGTTTATTAAAAAAATAAGCTTGCTTATTATTTTTGCTTTAAAGTTTGAATCGAAACATTTGTGGAAAATTGTTAAATGGCAAAGGAAGTTAATGAATTTCCAATTCTTAAAAAACACCATTATCCATGTAAGGATGCAGTAGAGTGCTCAGTCAACTTGTGAATGCAAATAAAACAAAAGACAAAACAATAAGAATGATAGAGCAGCAAAAGGCTCATTTGGCCTAGCATGTTCTTTTCTCTAAGTGTAGCAGAGAGCTTAGCACCCCCAAAATCCATCCAAACCAGATGGCAGTAGCAGAAAAGCAGCAGGGGACATGGAAGGACAAAGGAAGATGTCTGCCTTGAGGGGGACGTAGAAGGACAAAGACTGCTGGCTTGGTCCTGGCTGTTTCATGGACAAAGGGTGGGAAAGAGGGCCATGTAAAGGAGGCCTAATTTACTTATCAGTGTGGTCCATCTACTTCCTCCACACCTAGAAAAGATGTCCAAAATCCTCCTTAGGGAAGATTATAGGAAGGGAGAGCCATAGTGAAGATATCTTATTTCTCCTTAAAGAACAAAACATGATAATAGCTACCATTCTAAACCACTGATAAGTTTTGTACCATTCTTTTGTTTCAAGCTCTCCTTGTCATTTCAGTTATCTAAAGAATCAAGTCCACAATTTTTAGTGTGTCATTTTTATTGTTTATTTCACTTTACCTCTCTTATGTACTATACATTCCAGCTCCGTTGCGGGTCTTTCCATATTCTGAGTAGTGTTCCTCTTTCCACAACTCCAAGGCTCATACTGTTGATCTCTTAGTCAGAAAGCATTCATTCAGTTTTCCCCTTGAAAATCACTTTCCTGCTGTTAGAACCTTGATGTGGTGGCTAGTGGAGAGAGATCCTTTGCTGTGAGGAGGCTCTTCTGCAAGTTCCAAGAAATTATCCTTATTAGCCTAAGCCATTTTTTGTGATCTTATTTTCCATGAGATTTTTAAAAACTCAGTACTAACCAGTGACATGTAAGGAGAGATTGGGTATGGGGGGGGGCATAAAATATTGGATTTTATAACACAAAGACCATTTGTAAATAATCCTGCACTTTATATCTTCTTACTGGTTGATCATAGATGTAATTGCTGGAGGCATGACAGTCATCTAGGGACAATGAAACACTGAGCATAAAAACAAAAGATTAAAGCTGAGGGTGATGGAAGGTAAAGACAGAGTTTGGGTATATAATGACATCTTAAAGCACCATATACAATTCTTTCATATTTCTTGTTCATTTCATTTTAAATGCCCTTGTGATCTAAGGTACTATCATCAGACTCTGTTACTTTAGGTAAAAGCATTTCTTCAAGGTTATGCAGTTTGCCAACACTTTGGTAGTGTTCTTCCTTATGTATCGGCTGTAGAAATTCAGTTATCCTATGTACTAAAGTTCAACCAGGGTTCAACTAGAAGCACGTAGAATAAAGAATTAATTGCACAAATGTTGGAGGCAATAGGAAAAAGAACATCCAAAAAGGATTGAAGAAAAATCACTAGCCAGAGAAGATATGTGTGAATGATGTTGAACTTCTTGGAAGGCAGGTACATCCTGCTTCTAGAGTAGATCTTCAAAAGAATATAATTACTAGTAGAGCTCAAGGCCAGTGAGGAGGAGAGAGGGAGGAAGGTGTTGAAAGAAAGAGAGAAAAAAAAAGGAAGGAAGCAAGCAAGGAAGGAAGGAAGGAAGTGAGGGAGGGAGGGAGGAAAGAGGGAGGGAGGGAAGGAAGGAGATAGTTAGCTTTATTACTACATGTGATACAGACCCTAAGGATGGCATTTGAATTTTAATGTCCAGCAGAAGATGGGAATTGTAGTATTGCTAAAAGTGTTGGGCTGTAATTAGAATAGTACCCAGAGTACCCTTCATAGTTTTCCATGAAAAAGAAATGTTGCTAGGTGTTACAAACAGTAGAATCAGCACCACAATATGTGGAAATAATGCACCTATCTGGACGAGTCTCTAAAGCAACTATGTTTAAATGAATCCAAATAGTTATAAGGGAGATAACCCATAATAAAATACTATAATCTTGTCAATGTTACTCAACTTTAAATTTTACTTAATTTCAACTTCAGTTTCAATTTCAATAGCCATGAGTAGCCAGTGGTTGACTGTATTGGACTGAGATATCTTAGGTATTTTTGCATTCTTAAATAGTTGTAAAAGAATTGCTTCTTTCACTGATATAATTTGAAGTTATGGGAGAGAGCTGTACTTTCCCATTAAAAAAGTATATTTCCATAATAATATACGTCAAAGTTTGAAAATTGAAATGCACCATCTATGAGGGTAACTTTAGTGTTATGAATCATTAGAAAGAGAGTAAATGGGAAATGCACTTCTGTTTTGTTATAGCTCAAAAGAAGATTTCTGAAGCTTTTCTGAAGCTGTTGCCAGCTCAGAAACTATGTTATACAAATCTATAGTGACTTCATTATCTGTTACCTGTTATTGCCCTGTTGAGCTAAAATAAAGTGTTGTATTATGTGACCTATAAAATGGTATTAGGCATTTTATTACTTGCTTGCTGTCAACTTGCACGTAAGACAGTTATTAAAGATTATACCGAAAAGATTCAGAGTACTACAAATGTTATTTTACAGAGCTGACAGGTTGCCCTTAATGTCTCCAGTCATAAAAGAAAAGAAACTGGATAAATCTGAAGCCAGCAATATAAACTCAACAGGCAGTGTGATGAATAAAACACAGACATGAGCAATCTTCCTCTCCATATTCCCTTTATTTTTCTAATGCCTATGCCATTACTTGAACAGCTTCTAACTGATGTAAATTGGAAAGCAAGAACATTAAAAGAACAATTCCACTGAGGAAAAGAACATTTCTTTATAGTCCCATTAGATGCCTGAGTGTGATCCAGACTTTTATAATCTATTGTTGAATTTATGTATGTTCGAAAGTAGGAAAACTAAATAGAAATGGAGCACTTCTGATTATAGGCTTCATTGATTTTGATGAAGCATCCAGTGGAGGTGAAACTTATTCAGCATCCTGGGTTATGTTTCCAAAGAAATGTATTTTCAATTTCTTTTGCATGTGGCTTATTCTCTTTCTAGAACAGACACATCTCAGGTCCTGAACAACCAACTAGGGAACATTAAATAATTGTAAATAGCTAAGTGCACAGTACTCACCTTCTTAGCTGTCCCTCCCTAACTCCCCTTTTCTCTGTGGCCTACTTAGGGTTTACAAGAGCTGTCCCTGACTTAGGGTGCTCCCTGCTATACAGACAGGGAACAATCTCACCTGGCATCTTTTTGCTACCCCACCTTGCCTGCCCCCTTAGCAACAAAGAAGCTATATCATTGTTTTTTCTTTCCTTTACCTTTCATCTTTCAAAGCTGTGCTTATTGTTTCATAAGCAATCCCTTTTTTCTCTGCTAATAAATATCTTTAGCCAATTTTTAAAATGGGCTGATCATAATATGCCACAGGAAATGACTTTATTGTTTTCTCCCATGGATCCATACAATATTGCACTCATGCCTTTCCTTTCCCTGCTCACTGAAGACATCTCTGGAAGATTCACGGGCTCACTTGTCACTTTCAGTGATAACAACTGTTGTTGTTGTTGTTTTTTTCTTAATTTTGTGAATAATCAATCCTTAGGTGATCCAATCTTAAACTTCAGCCTCAGATACTATTCGAAGATTCCCCCACTGCACTTACCTTGGATTATTTTAGATGCATCTGTGCTATGCTTTCATTCTCTTTTCTCTTCTGACTTTTCCAGGACCAACATGGGGAGAATAGAAGAAAAAGGACAAACCATCTTTTATGACTGATACAGTGTATGCGTATTGGGAACCTTCAGTAATGATAGGCATTTATGTGCTGGTTCTTTTATGCAAGTGTATTTTAGGTGCTTTGGGAACACCTGTCCCCTTACTCTGCCCTCCATGGATTTCTGTCCCATGTGTATTTACCTAATTGGAGTCATGCATGTGCTAACTTGCCACTTATTTACATTCACACCCATTCCTTACCTCCACAAATCTTTTCTTTTCTGATTCTTTTTTTTTTTTTTTTTTTTGCCATACCCAAGCAAGCAGCTCTTTTGGATTGAAGTCCCATCAAAGCAGCTCACATCTGGATGCTATTGTACACTCACCTGGCATGGAGGAAACACACTGATCCCTGCCACATCAACATGGGAGTGCAGACCATATTTTGTCGCCTTGACTCTTCCTTCACTCTGCCATTGCAGAGTGATCCAGCTGTCTCCCACCTTCAGAATTTTCTGGAGAAACAGGTGCCAGTCTTTATAGTCAAGTAGGGAGACAAGCTCTACCAAACACTCTCTGTGGTCATCTGTATTCTAATGTAGGTTTGAATCTTTTTGCCACTTTGCAGGCATCTATCTAGTGTGGGGTGGGGGTGATGTTTACCTCACTCTTTCAAAGTTCTATTCTGTATCAGTGCTTCTCCCAGCACACCTCTCAGAGTCTTTATTTTTTTCTTTACAGAGAGAGTGCGAGTGGGGGAGAGGGGCAGAGGGAAAGAAGTGGAGAGAGTGAGAGATAGAAAGAGAGAGAGAAAGAGAGAATGAATCCCAAGAAGGCTCCATGTGGGGCCCAATCCATGATCCTAGGATCATGACCTGAACCCAAACAAGAGACAGAAGCTGTAGCAACTCAGCCCCCAAGGCACCCCACATCTCTCACAGTCTTAGGAGGAAAGCAAGAGAATAGCCGACAATTTCCTCTTTGAGTTTAAGACTTTCTAATTCCAAAATCCTGAAGAAGTTCCTTTTTTGCATGTATTTAAGTTAATACTTATTTATATTTCTATTTAACACTTCAGTTGATAAATGACTACTTTTCTTTGTACATTATGCTCACTGCTGCAATGCTTTCAGAGTTCTTTTGTTCTCTTGAAGAAATTTCAGAAAACAGAGTTTTGGAAAATAGTTCTTTACAACCTTCAAGTGATTAAATTAACATTTTCCCTATTACCCAAGCTATGGCCACATTAATACTGCTCTCAGAGAATGAGGAAATCAATAAAGCTTTTAAATATCCAGAAGTATCAGTTCATTATATATTTATATAAAAGGTATTTAGTAATGCTGTTATTACTTTAGTTTGATATGACATTACCTTTATGATCAGTTTACAGTTTATTTTGATAACATATTTTATACTTTAAGAACCAAAGTATTCTCCATCTTGTAATTGATTAGTGAAGCAATTAGAATTAGAGCTCAAACTCTCTTCTTTAATTAATACTCACTGTTTTTACAAAGTGCTAATCTAATAATAATATACTCTCTTTTTAAAAAATATTTTATTTATTTTTGAGAGAGAGGTAGAGACAACATGAGCAGGGGAGGATCAGAGAGAGAGGGAGGCACAGAATCTGAAACAGGCTCCAGGCTCTGAGCTAGCTGTCAGCACAGAGCCCGATGCGGAGCTCAAACCCACGAACCGTGAGATCATGACCTGAGCCGAAGTCGGTCGCTCAACCGACTGAGCCACCCAGGCACCCCAATAATATCCTCTCTTATATGTGTATCTTTAATTTGAATAATCCAAACTTTATTTCTTCATGCTTGAAGATCAACAGTTTGCATACATGTTAACATATTTTAGATGTTAAAATGGGTGGATTCTTTAAATCAGTTTTGAAAATATGAACAAAGTTCAAAAAGAAAATTCCGTAGAATTTTCTAAAGTAATATAGTAATAGTATTTTCTCTTTGCAAAGAGCAAATATAATTTACAAAATTAAAACATACTCACCAAATAATAGCTTCATTTCCCACTTAGAGGAAGACTTTTTTACCCTATTCATTTCAACATTACTCTCTGTAGTAATAGAAAATAGAGTATATCTTGATAGTTGGTTGAAATTAAATTTGAATGTAGTTACTATCATTACATTTTCATTAAATATTTGTTTAGCATCTATTATTATTTCTTAGGCCTAGGGATATGGCACTGAACAAAATTGACATAATTTCTGCCTTCTGCAATTATGGACTTATGTTCTTCAAAATGAAGTTCGTATACACACTGGATGACCCAAAGGCAATGCAAGAAGCTGATTCACAGTTTTAAGGGAATACGTTTCTGGATTTTCAACTCTGTGCATACTTTTCCTTAAAATGAGTGTACCTTAGGAAACCCCTGGCAAACAATTCCTGCTCTCCACCTCTACCCATCCTATGACAAAGGACATTTTAAAGCTTTGAAAAAGTAATCCAGTCACCCATACCTTATCTTGCTTCTATGCATTATTTCACAGAAGAAAAGCTCAGAAACACCAGTAATATTGATGTTGATGTTAAGAAAGTAATTAACCCAAATCGCCCGGTTCTCAAACACATCCATTCCCTACATTCACACGGTCTCTACTGTTCTATCTCCCACTTTCTCTCTCTTCTTCCCCATTTCCCCCTTTCTCTTACACGCACATGCATGCCCGCACCACCCCCCGCCCCCACGCACGTTACTTAAATGACGATACTTTTTCTTTTTCTTTTATTAACGCTCAGTGCCAACCAGAAGGGAGGTCATCACCAATAATTACATAGTACCATTTTGTGTATACAACCCTGATAAGCTTCTTCCTGAGCCAGGTCAGCAAGTGATTTCTCCGCTGCTTAGCTGTCCCCAAAGCAATGTGTCACACCTATGTCCTTTTCCTTCTCTTCAAATCAGAGCTAGTAGGAGGTTTCTAAGTGATTAAAGTAAACCTCCTATGAGTTCAATTATACTCTTGATAATAAATATCTCTAAAAATTATGTTAAGAAGAAAAGGTGTGAGGGGTGCCTGGGTGGCTCAGTCAATTGAGCATCTTACTTAGGCTCAGGTCATGATCTCGCGTTCATGGGTTTGAGCCCCCGAATCGGGCTCTGTGCTGACAGCTGAGAGCCTGGAGCCTGTTTCAGATTCTGTGTCTTCCTCTCTCTCTGACTCTCCCCTGCTCATGCTGTGTCTCTTTCTCTTTCTCTCAGAAATAAGTAAAACATTAAAAAAAAATTTTTTTTTAAAGAATAAAAGGTGTGAGTTACAGGGAATTGCAAACTTCTTGATCTGAAGGTGGACAGTGACCCACCTAAACATCAGTCATTTCTTTTACAGGCAACTGACAGGGCCTTAACCCACAGGGCCTTATCCCAATATACTAAAGAAATTATAAATTAAGGCTAAAATTTTAGGCTTTCAAAATATCATTTAACATATTGTGAATTTGAAATAGTATAGTTTTATGATAGAAAAATTTTCAAATAACAGAGTGTTTAAAATATAAAGAAAACACATGGTAAGGTCTTAGTTTTGTTTTAGCATCACTAAATTATTTAAATATAAGAACTCTCAGATAAGTGCAGAGTCCTAATATTCTTTGGCAGCACACATTTCCCTGCCCTTTCCAAAAATCTCTGCCTCCCACAGCCCCTGACCAATTAGGGGTTAAAACTGCACTTTATGGCACATCCATTATCCAATTATGTGAAGTGTCCATAGGTCACATGAGAAGTAGGGAGATTTGGAATGGACCAACCCATTTTGTCATACCCCTTTTAAACAGTAGAGTTCAGGAGAACCACTCTCCTGGCTTGAATCCTGAAGGCTTACATCCCAGGCAGCTTTTGATAATGGGAGGCAGCTTGATGGAGTGAGCTCATATCAAGTTTTCCCCCAATTTTTTCTTTATTCTGCAGTTAAACTACATTGAGTTGTATTTCTTTCATTTAAGGGGAAAAGTGTTCTGACTGATAATAGTTGGTTTTGTCCAACAAGTCATTGAATTATATGGTGCCATAAAGGCCTGAAATCCATTATATAAGGGATTGATGTAATTTTAGAATTTTTCTATAGATGCAAATGTAATATTTAATGGATTAATAGAATGTTAGAATTAGATAAAACTTTAGAAATTAGCTCATTAAAAATTACATGGAAAAAGTATTAGCCTTAAATCTATTTAATGATTTAATCAAAAGTCAGAAGCCTTCACTATTTGCACAGAGAAATAAAGTGAACTGTTCATTTATAGTTACAGTTACCAGTGTAATTTATCCTACAAATGTTTCGGTGTCAATTAGCTGAAAATTAGCATAAATTTTAGTAACTGTTCTTTAGTAATGTATATGTAATCTAATATGGACATGTATTTCCTAGTTACCTGTTGATTTTATAACATATAATCTATTTTAAAGTTTTCCTAGCTTCAACTTTTCCTTTTTTGTTACTGGAAAAGCCTTAAAACTATTCCATAAAATAAGTTACTTCTCCCAATACAATTTGATTTAGAAAAGTAATTGTCTTTGACTCTTTTGCAATATGCTCCAAATAGAATACCAACCTGAGGGTAAGTTGGCACTCAATTCTACCCATTGCAGCTGGGATATAATTTGTCTTGAATGAATTAATGAATAGCCAATGAGTGTCATAAGTATTGAAAGTAATTCACTGAATAAATCTCAGGGTTGCAATCATTTATGTGAATGAAAATGACAGAAGAAAATGAAAGCAGAAAACATCAGTGGAAGAAGAGACAGATGTTGCTTTCCTTCAGTGGTAGTTCTCGAAACATTGCACATAGCAAACTTGGGGGAAATGGCTAGTAGATTGTCCATTTTGATTAAGTGTCAGTGAACTAACTTAAAAGGGATTTTAGTCAATTTGCTATGTCTTTTTTTTTTTTTTTTTCTATGAACACAGGCTGTAATTGGCTGTCAAGCCATTGTCTTTTTTAGAGAACATTTCTATTGAGAATGCTGGAATAGTGGGAAAGATTGTGAGGGGAAAAATAGCCTTGAAAACATGGTTGATGAAATTTTAGCAAAAGTGAGCAGTTTTAGGAAAGTTTATCTGGTCTGCAGAAATGTGTATTGGTGCTTTGAATGGAAACCCTAAGTGAATATTTTCCTTTGACTTTTTCCTCTTAGTGGCCATTTGTTTATTCCTCTTAGCAGGTCCCCTGCTGCCCATTCCGCTGTCATTTTGGTTGGAACAGTTGTGCTGAGCCACTATCACCAATTTTCCTCCCAGTTGTGTCTGCCAAGGCTGACAATTATTATACTAACAAGTGCTTGTTCAGTAATGTTCAGTCATTCAGATTGCTTCCCTCATTATTTTTTCTTCCCTGGAGGCATTTGATATGAACAGTCCCTAGCTCTTCACCTGGGGCTTAGAGATAGAGAAATTTGTTTAGATCTCAGTTATAGTTTTATCTCTGATTAATGGCAAAGAGATTTGAGTCTCATTTCTTGGGAGCAGCTAATGTCCCAAGTAGCCACATATAGAGAACTTGGTCGTGTCCCCAGTGCCTCCAAATTTTACTGGTTTGAAGGAAAGCTCTGGAAACCAAACTGGAGAGGGGGAAACTATAGAAGCAAGATATCCTGAATAATCTTCAAAAGTGATATGTATAAACTGATTTTAAATATCTCCTTACCTCAGCATTAGAAATGGTAATGAAACCTGTAGAGAAGTTCCCCTACTGTGGGGGTAGTGTTAGAATGAAAAGTTTTAGATGAATAACTCATATCTCTGAATCTCTAAATAAGTTGGCAGCAATTAGAAATGCAGTGGAAATTGAAATAGGGGTAGGAGTTGGTAGCATTACTTTCCTAGATTGACGGTGGAAGAGTTCCAGATGCTATGCAAGACTGAATTGTTTTGTGTGCTGGATTGCACTCTTCTTCCCATTTCTCAGGAACCTTTATCTTTTAATTATCTTTTTTTACTGGGGGCTTTCCATGTGTGTGTGTTTGTGTGTGTGTGTGTGTGTGTTCTGTGTTAAATCACACTAAGCAAGAAGAATCCTTTGCACATCACTTTCCATTCAGAACCTCACTTCCAATCCCATTTGCAGTAAACCATTACAAGGAGCTATCTACATTCATCACCTCCTTCTGTCGTCAAGAGGACTAGTTAATTTCCTGTCTTACTGTCATTCCTCACACTCAGATGAAATCCTTGTCTTTTTATTGTTTTTTAATTTTTCAAGACTATTTTTTAGAGCAGTTTTTGGTTCAAAGAAAAATTAAGAAGAAGTTACAGAGATTTCCCATATACTCCCTCCCCCTACATTTATATGATTTGGATATATAGCCCAAAAAACTTTTTGCTTTGTTTCTTTTAAATCGAGTGACAGTGGCTTCTATTCTCTGAGTGGCAAAGATGTCAGGGAGATAATTGGGTGGTGACATCAGCCACAGTGAATTTTCTCAGTTTGAAGACTTGTTCAGTTCTAGAGATTTTGCAAATAGTTTACAAGCTATCGTCTTGTTAATAGAGTCCAAGATATTAGAGAACCACAGCTGATGTTAGTTGTAAGAATTAGAATTTTAATTAAACCCTTGATTTGGTGACTCTACAACTCACACCTCTCACATAATTTAGAATTAAAAACAAGAAGTCGAATAGTTTGTATTTGACACAAATCTGCAATTCCAAAGATCCAACAAATCAGGTCTCATTTCTTTTATGAAGCTATATGTTCTTATGTTATCTTATGTTTATTATGAAAATATATGATGGATCTAGATGCTCTTAATTAAATTGGGTCTTCACAATAACTTCTGAGGATGTATTTATTGACTTTTGTTCAATGAAAATTGTTTTTAGTGAGAAGACATAGACTTTTGATTCTTTAGAGGAGTGAAATATTGGAAGATAGCCTATGGTTCTTAAATGGCTTGTTCCTGCAGAGAGATGCATTGCCACGGATTCATAGCATTGCCAAAGAAATAGACCTGAATGACAGTGAGTTTGAGGAAATAGTTTATTGCAAAATAATTAGATGAACACCTTATAGTCTATTTTGCTGTAGAACAATAATTTAAGACCCTTACTAATCATACGCTTGGTAACACAAAAAAATCTTCTTTAAAACAAACTCTATCACAAGTATCTCTATCACATAGCAACTCAGTTCTGTAGCGAAGAAAATTAGGTATCTATGATCAACTATATAGTAATAATGGCTAATATTGAACACATGGCCATATACTAATATCAATACCCTGTGAGTATTAATAATTTAAATCAACAGCTTTAAAAATGATAGACTATTTTATTCATTTTACAGAGGAATGAGATTTGTAAAGGATAAGTGAATTTCTCAAAGTCCCATAAATCTTTTTTTTTTTTTTTGAGAGAGAGAGAGAGAGAGAGAGAGAGACAGAGTGCGAGTGGGGGAGGGACAGAGAGAGGGGAATACAGGATCCAAAGCAGGCGCCAGGCTCTGAGCTGTCAGCATAGAGCTGATGTGGGGCTCGAACTCATGAACTATGTGATCATGACCTGAACCAAAGTCGGACGCTTAACCAACTGAGCCACCCAGGTGCCCCTCAAAATCCCATAAATCTTGAACAATGGGAGATGAATTTGGGTTCTACCAGTGTGATTCCTTATAGAATGTTCAAGCTGGAAGTACCTAAGACCAATTGTAGTCCAGTGTTTTAACCCATTTGATAATTATTTTGGTAGCACATATGAGAGGTGATTACTTAACCTCTACTTACCACCAAGAACGGGGAAAGGGGCTATTTACTTACATGTTTCTCTTACTTAAATATACTTCTAACTTTGATGAAGCATTGAAATACAGCTGAAAGTTAATAACATGGTCTTAATTCTGTCTCCAAGATTTATTTTGTATTCCACATGGAAGTTCTTTAATATTGGAAGACAGATATAATCGCACTGAAGTGTTCACCCTCTCATTTGAAAATCCTTGTTTCTTCAAACATTCATTAAAGGCTATGACTTTCAAACCCATTCTTGAAAGTCTCACTTCTTCAATATTTCTCACAAAATGTGGTATTTATCACCTAAAATAATATTCCAGGTATAATCTGATAAATGCAACTGAATATAATATATTGCTTTTATTGCTGTGAACAATATACATTGGTCAATTGAGTCTGTGCCTATATTTTAGTTTCCACATTACTCTGTTGGTTCGTATTGAGTTTCACATTATCTAAAAACCCCAAGGTGTATTACATCAAACTAAAAAGCTTCTATATAGTGAAGGAAACTATCAATAAAACAAAAGCCCTTCTTTTGAATAGATATTTGCAAATTATGCATCCAAAAAGGGGTTAACATCCAAAACATGAAGAACTAACACAACTTTTATCAAACAAGCAAACAACCTGATAGAAAAGTGGACAGAGGACTTGAGTAGACATTTTTCCAAAGAAGATATAAAGATGACCAATGAGAAAAGATGCTTAGCATCCCTAATCATCAAGGAAATGCAAATCAAACCCAAAATGAAGTATCACCTCATATTGGTTAGATTGGCTGTTATTAAAAAGATAAGAAATACAGGACAGCTGTCTCGCTTAGTTGGTGAAGCAGGTGACTCTTGATCTTGGGATCATGAGTTCAAGCCCTATGTTGGGCATTTAGCTTACTTTAGGAAAAAAAAGACAAGAAATAAAAGTGCCGGTGATGATGTAAAGAAAAGGTAAGCCTTGTATGCATTTAGTGGAAATGTAAATTAGTGCAGCCACTGTGGAATATAGTATGGAGGTTCCTCAAAAAATCAAAAATAGAACTAGCATAAGATTCAGCAATTCTACTTCTGGGTATTTATCCAAAGAAAATACTAATTTGAAGAGATATATGCATCTCTATGTTTATTGCAACATAATTTATAATAGCCAAGCTATGGAAGCAACTTATGTGTCTATCGATAGATGAATGGATAAAGATGAAATCTTTCCATTTGTGACAACATGGATGGACCTAAACATGACTATGCTAAGTGAAATAAATCAAAGAAAGATACTACTGTATGATATCTCTTTTTTGTGGAATTTAGAAAAACAAACTATCAAACAAAGCAGAAACATACTCACAGCTACAGGAAACAAATTATTGGCTACCAGAGTGGAGGGAGATCTTGGGAAGGATGGGTGATATAGGTGAAGAAGATTAAGAGGTATAAACTTACAGTTATAAAATAAATAAATCATGAAGATATAATGGATAGCATAGGAAATATAGTCAATAATATAATAACTTTGGTGACATGATAACTAGACCTATTATAGAGATTATTTCATAATGTATAAAATTATCGAGTCAACTAATAGTATATTGTATGCCAATTATACTTCAATAAAAATCTAGTCAAAAACCCCAAGGCCTTTCTAATATTCATAATATTTAGTTAAGCTTGTCTTCCTCACTCTGTATTTTTCAAATTGTTTCTCATTTTGTCATCGGTTTTCATTGTGTTTTGTCTAATACAACTCACTCTTCTTGTAAGATCTTGCTGGTTTCTTTGTATGTCACACTTTTCCAACTTGTATTCATGTGGTTGTGTGGAACCGTTTCTGTTTCTGGGGTGGCCTGTGCTACATGCCTGGGCAGTCAGAACACTGCCTCTTCTGGCAACAGTCTAGTCACAGGTCATCGGTCTATTTCACTGCCGGTGATACATAATTCTCGGTCATTTTTAGACATATTCCAAAAACAGTTTTTGTCTTCTAGTATATCTGAGCCCAAGAGGCAAAATATCAACCCTCATAGTGACAGAAACTTTCTCAAGAACAAACATAGAAGAAAGCAGAAAAGAAATTTACAGAAGGGGAAAATTCATCTGACATCTTTTGAGCCCTTTCATTCACTTTTATTTAATATCCAAATATAACATCTTTAGTTCATTGAATTGACAAATTCTCTTCTCTGTTTAAGCCTTTAAGAGCTGGATTTCTGCCTCTAGCAAGCAAAACAGTTAACTAACACAAATGTAGCACAATGCAGCATTTATTGCCATTTTATTTCATTTGCCTTCTCTAGTGTTTCCAGGTTATTAACATTTTTGAAATTCTTTTAGTCTCTGTCCCAGATTAGCATCATCCTCAAATTTGGTAAATCTGTCTTGTCTGTGTTTCTGTGTTTCCTTAAATTGTTGACAAAAATCTAGAAACTCAAGTGGCAAATTTCCCAAAGCCTAATTAAGACCTTATTTCCATAATTCTTTACTATTCTCAAAAAATGTACCATAGGAGACAATCTACACATATAGTAATCCATCCTAAAAATTTGCAGTCAGGATTATTTTTTCATAGCAGTGTGTGATCTAGAATTTATTTTTCCCCTTTTCTTAAATCAGGATAGCAAATTCTTATCAGCCGTCAAAACCAGAGCCTCTGGAGTCAGATTGCTGAAACCTCAACACTAGATCAGCAATGCATTATATAGTTTTTCTCAAGTTAATTTGCCTTTCTGAGCTTCAGTTACCTTATCCATACACTGGAGATAATAATCAAACCTTCCTCAAAGGGTTGTAAGAATTAGATGTGAATAATGCTTATAAGGAATTTAGCTCTGTGTCAGTTAGGATTCTAGTAGACAACAGATGACACACTCTAATTAGGATAACTTACAAAGAGTTTAATGTAGAGAATATTAACAAAGATGTGGGCAGCATGTAGGGGAATCATGAGGAAAATGGTGGAGGTGATACCACAGGCCTCAGCAAAGAGAGGAGGGAGAGCAGGACCTCAGAAGTGGAGAGTCAGGTTGCCATTAAACCTTGAGAAGAGCAGTGACCACCTGTGGAGATGTGCAGCCAGCCTCAGGCAACCCTGCAAGAGAGAGCGGGAGACCAAATACCCAGCTTCCTACTCCTTCCTCTCCTGGCAGGGATCCCCCAATGGCTAAATCCAATTAAAAGCCAGAATACAAGGAAGCCTCTTGATGTAGCGAATATTGACTAGTCTCCTCATCACAGAAAAGTGTGTACAAGTTTGGAGGAGCAGATGGAATGTATCCAGCAAAAGCTCAACTCCTAAGAGTACTCTGTATTAAAAGAAAATTTTCAAAACCATTTAGTTACCTCCTCAGGTTCCCGAAAAATTCTAAGGTGTAATATTCCTAGATTTTTCATAAAATTTAATATGAAGCTGTGGGTTACACTTTTTTATGTTGTCTGTTAGGATGAACCCATGAAATTGTCATTTTGTTGGTCATAAATAGTTTATTGTCTATACTTTCATATGATTCAAAGTAAAATACTGAGCTTGAGCCTCTGTAGTCTGATGGGAATAGGCTTTAGGTTGCACTTTGAATTAAAGGAGAATGATAGAAAGTCTAGCTGGAATGGCCAACTTGGCCCAGATAGATAAGGATATTGGATGCTATGCTAAAACATTCTGAACTTAGTATGTACTCACTAAGAAGACACTGGAGATTTTCTTGTTGTTTTGTAGGTATTTTTTTATTTTTGTTATTTTTAAGTTATTTAAATTCCAGTTAACATACAGTGTAATATTAGTTTCAGGTGTACAGTATAGTGATTCAACACTTCCATACATCACCCTATTGTCATTACAAGTAATGAGTTCCTTAATCCCCATCGCCTATTTAACCCATCCCCTCAACCACCTCCTCTCTGGAGCCATCAGTTTGTTCTCCATAGTAAAGAGTCTTTTTCTTTTTTTGTCTCTCTCTCTCTCTCATATTTTTTCCCCTTTGCTCATTTGCTTCTTAAATTCCACATACAAGTGAAATCATATGGTATTTGTTTTAATCTGACTTATTTCACTTAGCATATATAATATTCCCTGGCTTCAATCCACATCGTTGCAAGTGGCAAGATTTCATTCTTTTTCATGGCTGAGTAATATTCCATTCTGTGTGTAAGTATGTATGTATGTGTGTGTGTGTGTATATGTAATACATATATGTGTGAGTATGTGTGTGTATATGTATGTGTGCATGTGTATATATATATATATGTATATGTCACATCTTCCTTATCCATTCATCAGTGGACACTTGGAATGTTTCCATAATTTTGCTTTTATAGATAATGCTGCTATAGTGGGGTGTATGTACCTAGTATATTGAGTTTTTCTTTCTTGGTTACCAAGAGAATTAAATTTTGGTTCCCAAAGAATTAGAATTGAAGCCTAAAATAATGCTAGTGTCCCCAAACTTTTGATTGATTAAGCTGTCAGTAAAGTAAGTAAATAATGTGTTTAGAATTCTGCTTCAGGCGGAAATGGTGGGGGAAAGGGAGAGAGGCAAACCATGAGAGACTCTTGAATGCTGACAAAAACTGAGGACTGATGGATGTGGGGGGGAGGGGGGGATGGGCATGGAGGAGGGCACTTTGGGGATGAGCACTGAGTGTTATGTGGAAACTAATTTGACAATAAACTATTTGTAAAAAAAAAAAAAAAAAAGAATTCTGCTTCAGTAGGGGCGCCTGGGTGGCTCAGTTGGTTGAGTGTCTGACTTCAGCTCAGGTCATGATCTCATAGTTTGTGGGTTTGAGCCCTGCGTTGGGCTCTATGCTGACAGTTCAGAGCCTGGAACCTGCTTCCGATTCTGTGTGTCCCTCTCTCTCTGCCTCTCCCCTGCTCGTGATCTGTCTCTCAAAAATAAATAAATGTTTAAAAAAATTTTTTACATAAAAAAGAATTCTGCTTTAGTATAATAAAATTTACTTCTGTCTATAGATTACACTAATGATAACAACAACATTAACAATATTTTTCAATGTTAATTCTGCTTGAGGCTCCATTCTAACCATTCCACGTGAATTGCCTCATTTAATTGTCTTTAACAAATCTGTGAAACAGGCGCTACTCTTATCCTTGTTTTACTGATGAAATAACTGAGGCCAAGAAAAATTAGGTAACATGTTCAGCAGCATGCAGGTAGTAAGTGTGACAGTGAGTATTCTATATAAGGCCATTTGATTCCATATGTCATGAATTCAGACAGTATTTTATAGTCTCCACAGGTGTCCTCAGGAAGCCCATCACTAAAACATTTTGTCTTTCTTAAATGTTTTATAATTTCAGCGAAGAAAATTTCTTTCTTTACATGCATTATTCATCTTGTTATCCCTACACATTCTAGTCTAGCACTTTCGCTTTGGTTAGTGTCCAATAAATTGAGAGAACATTCAATTTTATATACCATTTACCTTGATGTTCATATCACTACTGCTTTTTCCTTCTTTCTTTCTCATTCCGGTCTTTCCCACAATTGCATTCTCCCTTTGGTTTGTGAACTTCTCTATGGGTCAATATCTTGTCAGTTAATGTTACTCTTGCTTTTCCTAATGGATCATTTCATGTAAAGAAGATGTATTCCAACTGTTACTCTCATTGAACTGAAACTTGGTGAGGTCTGTGCGATCACAGTTATGAGCATGCTTTAAAATACAGCGATTTGGTTAGATAACTGTGCTCTGTTGTCGGGAAAGGTGATTATTATCTGTCTCCTTCCCTGCTGTTTTCTCCTGAGAACAATTGAATACCTTCTTCCCCATGGAGCTTCTCTTTTTTATTTGTGGTCCTCAGTTGGTTTAGTTCCTGTTATTTGTCTGAATCCTTTTCTCTAACTCCTGAACATTATTGAATTTCATACATGTTTGTTAAATGCTCATGATGGAGCATTGCCATCATGTCCTTGCCAGAATGTCCTTGTCTTCATGGTAGACACACAGCAATCTATCGTTTTAACCCTAGGTATCAAGGCGTAGAAAAATAAATACATTTTGCTTTTACTCCTCGCTTTCCATTTCTGCTTTTCTCTTTTACTTAAGCCTTTATACTTGGACTGTTCACTTTCAATGTGTCCCCAATAATTCATCAGCAACCACCTGAAATCTACATGTCTCTACTTCCTGGAACTTGTAACAGGATCCGTACCATTTCTGAATGCCAGAATTTTCATCACTTTTCTGCAGGGTGGTCATGCTTTTTTCATCTAAGTTCTGCATCTTAAAATGAGTCATAACCACTGTTCCTTACAGAAATCCCCCTTGGAAATAGCCATTGCTTCATTGCTTGTTTTATAGGAGTCTCCTTGGTTAGGTGAGAGTCTAGGGTAATGCTGCCTTTAGGCAGGACTGGCCACTTCTCTTTCCTCTGTTTCTGCCACATTTTTACTGTTGCAGTAACTTATCAAAGACAATTACTTTGGCATATACTCATGGCCAAGACCTAGTATTTCAAACCAAAGAAAAAAATTTTAAACCAATTTTAAAATGTAGTTTTCAAGAAACCACTTTTCTTGTGTATTCTCTACTATAATGCTCTGGGTTAAATGATGAGTAAAATGTTTTTCTTGTTAACTGAAAAGGGATTATGTTTGGATATAGTGCAGCTTTTACTTAACAGTCAAAACATCTTTAGAAAAGAAGGGGTGTTAGGTGAACACTGAGAACAAGGCTGTCTAGCTCTGTGTCTCATAATTTAAGTAGACTTATTTGGACCAGAGAAGGCAGGGTTGGGAAGTTTTTTCTTTTTTTACAGTATTTCTTCTTATTCCACTAGTTGTCTTGAACCTGATTGCTTTTTAGTGGAGATCAAACTGAATGATATAAGTGATTTAACACACTTCATTCAGAACATTTTATGTGCACTATATGGTTCATTGAAACTCAGATGCAAGCTAACATTAGACTGCTCAATGTTCAGTGATTTCCTTACACAGACAGTAGTATATATGTCTGCAGTGTTTATTTTATGTGCATATATTTTGGGTATCCTAAAACCAGTGTAAAATGATTAAGTAGTATCATTTATTTGTTTAACCTCATTTAATGCTACTTTTTAAAAAACTGATTGAGTTATTCTTAAATTAAAACATTTGTGATAATTGACATTCTTGAAAATAACATCTCAGTAGGAAAACTGGTATGAATTAGCATCCTATGATATGACATATCATTTGATAGTTCCAATCTTCATTTATTTTTGTTACATGTTTTAAGTCTTTGATACATATTTTTACAGTCTTTGTAGTCAAGTTGACTCCTTTCTCCCCCTTTTGACATGACTTTCTGTCAGTCATTTTTAATCATGTAAATCTGTGTTTTGTGATCCAATTCATGACATTTATGATGGGACTTTGACATAGTGTATTATCCTAATAAGGTGACCATCCATCTGATTTGCCCAAGATTGGCAGGGTTTTTGGGAGAAGGATGTTCAGTTTGAAAACTGGCACTGTCCTGGACAAAAACATCCCAAGTTGCCTGGAGAGATGGGGGGTCACCTGGGATGAAGGATTTTCAGTATTAAAATGAGGAGGGTTCTAGATGAACTAGGATGATTGGTGACCCTACTTCCTGACTGATTACTATAGATTTTAATTGAGAGCAGTTTTAGGTATGGTGCTTGGTGCTGAAGTCAATGTTAAAGATAACCTAATATAAACTAATACAGTCAGACTGTTCAAATAAGTTTTTCTGGGAAAACCTTTTTATATTTTTAATTGTATCTTGATTGCAAGTTGTTTAGGAAGTGTTGTAGACTTTTCTCCTGGTATAAT
The DNA here is from genome assembly GCF_003009895.1 of Hyaena hyaena. Taxonomy (NCBI): domain Eukaryota; kingdom Metazoa; phylum Chordata; class Mammalia; order Carnivora; family Hyaenidae; genus Hyaena; species Hyaena hyaena. The sequence goes on along the minus strand of NW_024081986.1, from coordinate 129,774 downwards.
CACCTTGATTTCTGTGAAGAATGCCCAGGGAGTGATTTGTTTGCCCTCTCTTTTCTCTCAGGATACCTTCTCCTGGTGGAGTCGCAGTCTACACAGCAACAGATAATACCTTCTTCTGCCATGAGGAACATGGGGTAGAAGAAGGGAGGAAATGGTGGGGGAAAGGGAGAGAGGCAAACCATAAGAGACTCTTGAATGCTGACAAAAACTGAGAACTGATGGATGGGGGGGGGGAAGGGGGATGGGCACGGAGGAGGGCACTTGTGGGGATGAGCACTGGGTGTTATATGGAAACAATTTGACACTAAACTATTTGTAAAAAAAATATATTCCATTCCCTTTATCTCCAAGGGTTTTCCTGGTTCTGACAACTTCTGTCTTCAACATGTCACACTGTCCACCTTCTATTCTTGGACCTTTACACCATGTGGTTTGAATGTTTTGGATGAAAACTGAAACTTTGAACTTCAGCTCAGTCTCTTTCCTTTTGGTCTACAGTATGATCCAAGTAACTAAGCAAGATCTTCAGAATTAGATGGTGCAACTCAAACTTCAGCTCTACTATTTGCCAACTATGGGGAACTTTGGCAAGTTACTGCACCTCTCTGTGTTTTGGTACTCTTGGCTTATTAATTAGGGCAATAATAGGAGGTCTGGTGAAGATTAAAATTAATGCATCTAAATCACTTATGTTATTGCATAGCACATAGTAAGTATTTTGTGAGCCTTAATATTATTACTCATGGTCCTTTTTTAAATCTGAGCACTGTAGTGTTATTCTCACACTCTTATTTTATTTAGTTTCTTAATATCTGTCAGTAAGTTAATTGGGTAGATCTCTGTTAAACCTAAGCATATAGAATAATGAATGTTATTCTGCTATCAATTCTAAACAGTACTCAGACCTTACATATACTGAGTACCTTAATGAACCCAACACCATTGGACTCATTCTATAGCACTGAACCAGCTACAGGATACTCCGAAGTTCTTACTTTGGGCCTTTGTCTATAACAAACTGTACCTTTTTAGCAGTGTGAGGTTCACATGACTCAACCTATGTATTCAAATCAGTAATAAATAATTTCTACTGAAATTCACTGAGTCATCAATTGATATAAAATTCATTCTTTTATTTTCAAATCATATTTAGGATGTCTTTTTGTTTGTTTTGATCAACGTCTCTTCATTTGCCCTCAGCCTAAATCAGTTTTGTAATTTATCTCAGAGTGCAAAGGAAAAGAAATATTGTCAACATGACTCCATCCTATTCTCAGTGAAGAAGTGTGTTGATGTATAATTTTAATTTGATAAGAGAAATTCGATTTAGTTTCTCAGTGTGATCTTTTTTAGTGTTCTATGCCACTGGGTTTTCAGATGTTAATGTACAAGTTATATGTGCATGATTATATCATAAGTATGTTCCTTCAGTCCTGGTCTTTGAGGGGCACCTGGGTGGCTCAGTCAGTTAAGCATCTGGCTTCAGCTCAGGTCATGATCTCACGGTTCGTGGGTTCGAGCCCCACATCGGGCTCTGTGCTGACAGCTAGCTCAGAGCCTGGAACCTGTTTCATATTCTGTGTCTCCCTCTCTCTCTGACCCTCCCCTGCTCATGCTCTCTCTCTCTCTCTCTCAGAAATAAATAAAACATTAAAAAAAAAAAAAAAGCCCTGGTCTTTGAATTTAAACCATATGGTTTCTACACAGACTGATTGGTGGCCCTAAGCATATATGAGTTGAGGTCATTCCTGACCAGTCTCATTTGCCACAGTGCTGCCTCCAGTACTCTTGATTGACCCCTTAATGTCTTTCTGCTACTCTTCCACCATCAGGATGCCAGTTGAACCATATTAATTGTAAACTTTGGATGAGGCATGGGTAGGGAAGATAAAAATAAGAGAAGGCCTCAGTGAGGGGGGAAACACTTGTAAAGAGCAGACTATGGGGTGCCTGGATGGCTCATTCGGTTAAGCGTCTGACTTCGGCTCAGGTCATGATCTCATGGTTCGTGGGCTTGAGGCCTGTGTCAGGCTCTGTGCTGACAGCTAGCTCAGAGCCTGGAGACTGTTTCAGATTCTGTATCTCCCTCTCTCTCTGACCCTCCCCTGTTCATGCTTGCTCTCTCTCTCTCTCAGAAATAAATTTTAAAAAAACATTAAAAATTTTAAAAAGAAGCAGACTAAAGTCCATGTTATTTTTGAGGTACAGAGAACTATGCACTTTTTTCTCTGTATTTGCCTCCTCCAGACCCCTTGTTTTTATCTTCAGTCCTTATCTTCCCTGATCCTCACAGTATGAATCCTTGCTGCTCTCCTGGTTAAATAATAAATAAGCGAGCCACACTGGCCTGTCTCTTAAAACATATTCACTCTTCTAATAACTATTTTGCATGTTACTTGAAAGAGTAGATGCCATTTCCGAACAGTATGAGTTTTTGAATGTTCTTTTTGCACATTTTTCTTCTCCTATTTTTGTTTTCTATTCCTTTTTAATTCTTAAAAAAAAAGTAATATGCTACCTGATATAGAATCTGTGGAATTTGTTTAGGACAAATATTACTTCCTTTCTCGAAGTGTAGGTTTCTGATAAGATCCAAGGTATGATATCATTGTGTACATGTTTACTTGCCAATCTAGGGATTTTCTGATCTGTCATTTCTTTTTTACTCATTTCCTTTGGGGTTTATTTGTTTTTGGCACAAAGAACTGAACTAGGATCATTGAGTGTTGTTTTATATCTGGATGCTATTAGTTTTCTCTCAAGTTTTGAGGAGCCAAGAATAGGAAGTTTATCGAGCAACCCCAGGTGGAGAAGGTCAGAGTTCAGGGAAGGTCTTTTTTGTAAAATAAATGTTGAAGTCAGTGAACCAGTAGAGGAATGGCAGTGTACAATGGGCAGTTCAATAATTTGTGAAATGCTTGTGAGACCTATGCTTTATTTATAGATAGGAAAACTGAAGTACAGGAAAATGAAGTTGCCTTAATTGCAGAGCCAGCCAGTGACTAGAACCCTAGTCACACTCAGTTAGTTCTGGCTCCCAGCCTGGCACTATTAACAGACAGAGGGCCTCTAGGCTCTACCCTTTTCTGCCCCTGCATGTCATAGAGAGGGAAACAAGCTAATGGAGATTTCACGAATTTCATCACTTCATGGAATAGATTAGAGCAGAGTTACCAGGTAGTCTGTGCATGAGACCCAGGTGAGGATTTTTTTTTTTTTAATATTCTAAATCCAGTTTACACCCTAGACTAATTAAATCACAGTCTCACGGTGAAGGACATAGGCCTCAGTAATTTGAGCCCCCCTCCCCATGAGATTCTGATATACAGACAAATTTAGGAATCACAGAGTTAGAAGAAATGCATGAAAAGAACCTAATTGTCCTCAATCTTAAGCCATTTAAAAAATTATATTAGGCACCTCCAGTTGATGGGAGATTTCCAAAAGGATTTTTCTGCTTTAACTCATATTGAGTACTTGTTATGGACTTGGCATTGAACTGAGAAATTTACTATGTAAATCCTCCCATTGTGTATGTAAGAAAACGGAGGCTGAGAGAATCAAAGCAACTTGCTTAAGGTCATAGACATAGTTAGTGGGGTACCAGGATTCAAAACTCAAGTTGCCTTGACACAGAACCCAAGGTGAGGGATTCTGGGAATAATATTGATCGTATCTATTTTGAGGTCACTTTTCTTTGTTTCTATCCTCATAATACCTGGGGACTTATTTGTGTTGCGGGTTCTTGACATTTCTTTTCGCTGACCCTGACTCCTCTTGAAGCTTTGAGGTTTGAAGCATCCACATTTAGAATAACTCTGGTTGCTTCCCATGTTGAGAGTCCTAATCACACTAACTGCTGCGTTTAGTGCCTTATCTATATTTAGGTTCCAGCTGTTCTGGCTGATGAAACTGCTGGAGCACAGAAACTATCTAATCCTGGGTTCCCCATGTGGTTCAACTTAAGAAAAGTAGAAAAGGAAAAAGAGCTTCCACCAGCATCCCTGAAATCTATGCATCCAGCTTTGCTCCTGCCACCTGGGTCTCCTTTTAGCAGAGATTATGCTGGCTGTCACTCTTGTTATGTTCTTAACTCATAGTCATAGCTCTGTACCTCCACACCACTTAAATAAAGAATTTCCTATCATGTATTGAATGACAAATCATAGACTCATTCCCAGAATTTCCTAAGCATCCCTTGATGAAAGATTCTTCTTAGAGAATACAAATTAACTATTTGCATTGCATGTTTGAAATGTCATGAATTTTGATTTTAAAATGAAGAGAGTTGCTGATTTTAATTTAATTAGTAAAAGTTATAAAATATGTAGGCAGTAATTTATTTACAAAATGTTATCGTCTCTTGTTCATGTTCCATCACAGTATTGGAACATAGAAAATTAATAAAAGCATGTTAACGAATGAATGAACTTTCCTAAATCTTAGAGGTAGTATATATAGGAACAAAGCCTGCACTGTGGATCTGTGGCTTGCACAGTCATAAGAGGCTCCATGCTCAGAGACACCCTGTACTCAGCTTAGTGCTCTGCTCTTACTACCTTGAAATTTTTAATAATTATGGAAAAGGATCCCGCATATTTATTCTTCACAAGTTCCACAAATTAGACATGGCATTACATAGTTTGTTCTGCACAGAGGAAATATATCTAAGCATAAACTTAGAGTCTCCATAAATGGTTAAACAGAACTTTAGGGGCTATTTAAACTCCTAGCATCAAACATGTTCATCACAGACAGCTAAAAAACAAACAAACAAAAAACCCCTTGATTATTGTAATGAACCCATCCGAATGAATTAAGGTGAACTTTCCCTTCTCCTCATAAAAATAAAAATACATGAAGATGTAAAAATAATTGTAAAAGAATACATATTTGAGCTTAAAGCAATTCTCATATTCCAGAAGCAAAGTAGGGATGCCTTGTTCAGGAAGACTTTAGATTCTGGCCTTAGGGTCTTGGTTTATTACCCAACTGTATATAGAAGACAAAAAACTGGAGTAGAAATTCCTGTATGAAGCTGAGTCCCTGTAAACACAGCCTCTTTAATAAAGGATGTTTAAATAACTCTGTTCATGAAACTGACGTGGCAAAGAAGTTCTAAATCTCACCAGGGCTGTAGGTGTGTGTGTGGGTAGAGAAGGCAGGGAAGGTGGAAACTGCCCTTCTAAACCTGTGGTCTACAGGAATAGAGTCCCAATTTACATAGTCAGTGTATTGTGAATGTAATCTCAAAAAATATTTAAAATCCTTCAGATTCTGTGAAACAACTGACCAAACTGCAGTAGCAAAGGTCACGTGCCTTTGCAGAGACACTTCCACAACCCAGTACACATAGGACTTTGTAGGATAAGGCATTCCCAACTAAGGATAAGCACTGAGCAGAAATAAGGAGAGAAAACAAACATGAATAGCAAGGGAATTCACACTTGAAAGGTGGATGATAGGGAATGCTCTAAAAGAAACTTAATAATTTCTAAAATTATTAAAGTAATGGAGAAGAAGTAGAGTATATAATGGAAGGTGAAATGACAACAATCAGAAAATTAGAAACTAACCAAATATAATTAAAAATGAAAAATATAATGGAGATAAGTAAAACTCAGTGAGTAAACTAACAGGTAGGTTTCACAATTTTGAAGAAAGAATTGTTAGTGTGTTGGAACATTGTTAGTGTGTTTGAAGGAATTTACCAAGAAAAAGATACAAAGCTATAAGAACAAGAAAATTATAAAAGAAAGGTTAAAAGAAATGGATTTTAGAATGATAATTCACAATGTATATATTGATAAAATATCCAGAGTGAAATAGAATAGAGATAATAAAGGAAAAAGTAAACGATCAGGGATTTTCTGAAATTATTTAAAGAAAGACATGCATCCTTTACAGACAATAATTACACATAGTTCTGCGTACTTAATATCCCAAGACATTGTAAAAATTAAAGTGAAGAGAACATTTTAAATGATACCAGGAAAAGAGACAGTTTATCTACAAATAAAAATAAATTTGATTGAAAATTGAATTACTAACAACTAGAAATTAATGAAATATTAATACTTAGAATACTAATGAGTTAATATAAATACATAGAATACTAATGAAATATAAATATTGTAAAATTCTATACCCAGTTAAATATCATTTGATACTAATGAAATGAAAACAAGATCAAGTCTGAGTTTTCCACTCAGAGAACTGTACAGTTCAGTCTGTAGGAAACAAGTTAGAAGCAAGGAGAAATCCAGTTCAATACATAAGCAAAATATTAATAATATTAATAAAATAAATATAGATGGTCAAATAACAATGAATATATTAATTTTAACAGTGTTAAGACCAAAGCATGCTAAAATAATAGAAAGCATAATAATGAGAAGAGAAATATGTTAACTTTAGACCCTGTTGCCACGTTTACACCTGCACCATTAAAATGCAGTTACTAAATTGTAAGTTCATTTATTACAAATGAGTGGGAGGGGATGAATAAGTTAAAATCTATAAATCTAATGGATTTTTCAAAAAGGAAGAATCAGGAAAGAAGCAATGACAAAACAAAAATATACAGTAGAAATAACTCTAAATCAGAGTAAACATAAGCATATTAATTTAGTGATTAAAAACAAAATTATCAACAGAATTAGAACAAAAATATAGTAGAACAAAAGTTGAAAGCAGAGCTAGGGAGAGATATGCCAGAGTTCTACTAACCAAAGGGACACTTGTATAGCAATACTAATATAAGACAAAATGGCTTAAAAAAATCACACAAAATGAAGAGTTATTTCATTCTGAAAAAAAGGAGTACTTCAGTATGTTTTCATGTATAATCGCAAACAGATGCATACTTAACAGCATAGCCTAAAAATATGAAAAGCAAAAATTGATGGAAGAAAAATGAACTTCAGTTTTATCTGAAATGTTATGTCTTAAGACAATAATATTAATACATAGCAAAATGTTAATGTCTAGTTATTTGTGAATGGCAGGTACACTGATTTTTTATGTATATCTTTGTGCTTTAGGATGTTTGAAATATTTTAATAGCATTTAAAATATTTAGTAACTTACACCTAAAAAATTGGGTAACTGTTGTTCTGTCACTTGAACTAATCGAGAGTATTGTATATTAATGTATGTGTGTAGATATAAATGCATGCATACATATAAATTCATGAATTCAATGAACATTTATTCAATGCCTTCTGTTTTCCAGCCATGAAAGCAGGGTAGGAGCAAAAGCCAGATTAATGTCAGGGAAATCGGCTAGGTTTTGCTGTGGAAACCGTCCCCCCCAACTTCAGTGGTTTAATGCAAATTATTATTTAAAAAAAAATTATTATTTTTTTTTTCGGAGAGAGAGAGAGAAACAGCATGAGCAGGGGAGGGTCAGAGAAAGAGGAAGATACAGAACCTGAAACAGGCTCCAGGCTCTGAGCTAGCCGTCAGCACAGAGCTCGAGGTGGGGCTTGAACCCAGAACCGTGTGATCATGACCTGAGCCGAAGTTGGACGCTTAACTGACTGAGCCACCCAGGCGCCACTGTTTTAAACTTATTAAAATTTCAAACCACTGCAAGTTCAGGTTTCTCCCCAGAGCCACTTTCTTCAACCTGATTTGGGCAGATAAAGCCTCTACAATTGTTGGAAGACAAAATTTTGATCTATATGGAGGAAAAAATGAAATGAAGAATCACATGCCAATTCTTAAATGATCTCATTATCCCTTGTATATCATTGAGTAAAGAAAATCAGATGGCTACGCCAAATCTCATACAGGTAGCAAAATGACAGTAAGGAAAAAGAACTAGAAATTTTTGTTGAGCATAGTATGGAAGAATACAATTTTCCTATCATGTTGGAACTAGCAATTGAGTATAGAGTCTAGATCAAGACTTCTTAGTCTAGCACTATTGACATTTTTGACTGGATAATTCTTTGCTATGAAGCACAGTCCTATGCAATGTAGAATGTTTAGAGGCATCCCTGACCTCTGCCCATCTCCTGGTTGCGACAACTCCAACTGTTTCCAGACATTTCCGTGTCACAAAGTCCTGGTTGAGAAACACTGGTCTCGAAGAAATAGAAGAACTATCTTATAGAATATAAGTGTATGAGGTTCCTTAACAGGAAGTATAGGTGCTGAAAATATAAGTAAGTTTATCTTCAAATTTATGTTGATTCACCCATAACTTTCATAAAGTCCTTATTTTAACAATATGAGAAACTGTCCCTTTTTTTATTTATTCCAAAAGTATGACAATCATATGCTCCTATAATGTCACCGTCCCCTGTGCCAGTGGAAAAAGATGTCTTTTGTGACAGGAATGTGGGCACATTATTCAACTGTCATCCAGAACATGGAGCCTTGAGATGTTTTTCTAGAACAGTGGCATATTGGTTCAAACAGCAAAAACATAAGAATGCATTGAAGCCAGTCATGATAGGGAGGCCAAGATATGGAGATCAGTAACCAGTGATAATACTCAAAGAATATACTGGGGCAACCAAAACAAGAGGAAGACCAAGAACCAGAGGCCAGATGGCACTTGTTGCTGGAAATAAACAAGGAGTATTCATGTTCGAGTTCATAGATGAATATTCACAGCTCAGATTTCTGGGCAGAGAGATGTAAGTACAGAGTTCTTAACTGGATTGATGGACAAGAATGGAATTGTGAGTCCCTAAGCACAAAATTGATAAACCAGAGGGTTGGAAATGAATTCCAGTGAGCAGCCAGGCTGGCTACAGAAGATAGAGACACAGTTCCTCAGCATTACTGCTACTGAGAGAAAAAAAAAAAAAGATTTTCAGTTGAAAGGTTGTGATAAGCTAGATAAGTTGCCTTGGCGGTTAATGATAGGAAAGGGTTTGTAGCCTCTTACGAAGCATTATGGAGCATAGGGAAATAGAAATTATAGTGCAATGAATGTGTTTGCAATATATTAGCGATTATCAATGTTTATATACTAATTCATAGTATAATAAATTGACAAAGTGATGCTATAAAATGGATCCACTGTCATCTTAACACTTGACACTAAGCTTATTTGCTTTAAATTGAATCCTGTAATTCACAAGGAAGTAATTCTTTAGTATTTTACTCTATAAATTGTTTGCTTAGGCAAACAGAAAATAGACCCATCTTGTGGCCACAGCCTATTTAAATTTTTAAAAAAGCAATCAAACATGCTTATTATAAGTGATTCACAAAATAAAGATATACATAAAGAATGAGAATTCTTTTTTCTCCCTCTAATTAACTGCTCAGACCTTTGTAAGAACTATTTTAGACAGTTTTCAGGTTAATTTGTAGCCTTTATTTTAGTTTTTTTTTAATTAGCAAAATCTGTTCCCAAAGAGTTACTTTTGACAACCATTTATTAATTTCTATTTTATTGAATTTTGCATTTCTATTTTGTGACTATTTACACAGAAGTTCAATTATTAAGAAATATATTACGTTAATTACTATTCTTAGCAGTTTTATTTGTTCATTCTTATTTTTTGTATATCATATCATTTTCTCTTCACTTCACTTTTCAATTTGCACACACATAACATCATACTGTTTAAAGTTCCATGGGCAATAAGTCTTCTTTGTATTTGTGTATATATACAGAATTCTCTGTTTTGAATATTCCAAAGAATGGGTGTATATTTCAGGTTCAAAGCTTTCTTAGCAAGTTTTCTGTAGTGCTACATTTTGTATTTTTGTTTCTTTTGTTTTATTAGCATTTCTTATTTCCTGATATAAATGAGTTTGGTTCATATTTCTTCATAGATATCATCTTTTTTCTCCCTAGTAATTTATAGGATTGTTGTTTTTATCTTTAGAGATTTACTGTCTAGGAGTGTGGTGCTTGAGGATGTATTAATGCTTCTGTATTCTATATTCTAAAAGAATCTCTTTTCCCTGATTTTACACTGATTTAATCTTTTGTCTTTGGACAGTTCTCTACCTCTGCTGACTTTTTTTTTTTTCTCCCTTTCTTTTCCTCCCACCACTATCTACCTTTAAAAATGTCAGCACCTATGTTTTTAATGTCAAAGAACCTTGGGATTTTTATTTGTTTTTGTTTTTGTTTTTAAATATCAGGACCTTCTACTTTTAGTTATGTGATAGCATCTTGAAGCTCTTTGAATGTGCAAATCATACATTTTGTTTTCCTGCTGATTTCTTGTGTTTCCTGATTTAGCTTTACTTCTTGGATTTACAGATTGCTTTTACAGGCCTAACCATCAATAATTTTCCTCAAATATCTGGTGATTTGGACAATTTATTTACATATACATATTTCTGCATATGCATGTATATATGCTTACTTCTAAATTTATACGTAAATGAGGATCTTGATTGACCAAACCTATCAATAGAGGGCCTTAACTCAGTTCTCCTGAAGATCTATATGATTCATTAGACGATATTGCTGGAAACCTGGAGTCCAGTTGGCTTGTTATCCTGGGACTGTGGAAATACATTCTCTGAGTCACCATCCAGCTTTATCCCCTAGCCTTCTCCCCATTTGGTGTCTCCTCAGGGATTGCCTATATTATTCAGCAAGATATACTTAAAGTCTTAGTCTTGCTGGACCTTCAAAGCTAACCAGCTCCTTAATTAAGTTTTCTGCGTGTTACTCATGGACTGATTTTGCTTCCAACACCCCTACCTTAGATATTGGAGCTATGTCAAAGCTCTACTTAGAAAATACACTTTTTTCAATGATTTTTGGGAGCCCTTAATCCAAATGTCAAACACATTAAAGTATTCCCATATCAAAAGTAAATGAAAATATTTTGTAATATAAACAATATGTTAATTAAAAATACTTTGGCCTAAAGTAGCTAACTTAATACAGTTGGCTTTGATTTCTCAATAGTATCATCATATTTGGGAATTTTTGGTAAGTGAGAATATCTAACTTCATTAACATGCAATTAAATGTTTATGCTGTGTAAAACAAGCAAGACAATAAGTAGAGTTTTAAGTTCTGTGGACATTTAAGCAAGTGTGTTTTTCATTTGAAGTTTGTACTTTTGTATTTTGAAGCCAATATATTTTTTCAATATTGAAACATTTTTGTAGATCTTTAAAATTTTTTTTTAACATTTATTCATTTCCTGAGGGCAGAGAGAGAGAGAGAGAGCGAGCGAGAGAGCACAAGCAGGAGAGAGGCAGAGAGAGAAAGAGATACAGAATCCAAAGCAGGCTCCAGGCTCTGAACTGTCAGCACAGAGCCCAATGCAGAGCTCAAACTCACGAACTGAGAGACCATGACCCGGTCTGAAATCGGACACTTAACTGACTAAGCCACCCAGAGGTTCCACAGTTTTGTAGCTCTTAAGCAGTGACCCACTTTTAAACTAGTGTGGCTTGCTTATTTCTTAGCGTGTTTGGATTTTACCTTTTGTTTGAGCTCCTCTACTTTAAATCTTCTATGCATTCCTCAAATTTTTTTCTGCTAATAGTCCACTTCTATTTTATAGTACTAATATTGATTCATTTTCAATTTTACATTTCTTCAATCATTCTAATGGGATTTGGAGAGGTATAAAAGTGAAACTCTGTGTTGAGTCAGCTATCTTTGACCAGAGCCTATAATCACTCTCGATTGAGAAACTTTCACTTTGACCATATACATTTTTAATAAATATAATCTATTGCCAGTACTTAAATTTAAATAGAAGCTAATTCCCAGTTCTTAACAAGCTCTGTTCAGCAGTTCATGGAGGATGTTCTTAACCCTGTACTGTAAGTGGAGTGAACACCCCCGAAGGAGTCTGGATATATCTAAAGACCAGAGTAAGTCGTTGTCCTTTTTTGTAAGTGAATGTACACAAAGCTGCTGTCATATTAATACTCCTTTCTTACACTAACTGTTTTAAATATTTGTTTGAATATGATCGGATCTCCTACTTAGACTACATTTCAGCGATCATAACTTACTCATCCTTATAATTCTCAGTTAGGAGACATTTTCTGAAGCTCATATATTTTCTGGCAGAGAGAACGAGAAGAGTAAATATTAGAACAAAGGAAGAAAGGAGGAGGAGAGAGAAAGAGAGGAAGAAAATTTTATGAGCTGTGTTTTACAACTGCAAATGCAAATAAAATACTTTAGTCTTTAGTATTAAGATACATTTGTGGCATCTATTTAGTGTATTGTCTCTTTAGAACTGTCCAAACATTTGATGATTGTTAATGGAACCCATATTTTGGTGAAGTTCAGAAAATGCTATGCATTTCAATCTTAGCTTGTGAATTTAAAGACTTTAGGACATTGTTTCTTAAAATGTCAGAGAGGAGGTGCGTCATGAACACTTTCACAGTCTAGTATTGAAAACAAGGCACTTCTCCCCAAGAGAATAAAAACCGGATTGTGCGAATGATTCTAGAAGAATAGTGAGCTCTCTGGAGTCCCTCTGTGGGGCTCCATAGTTAGGACGTGTAGAAAGTTAATATAACTCCCTGCTTGATAATATTATATACATGTACTGATTATTTTATGTGTATCTTGAGCCTGATATTTGAATGAAATGAAAGAAAAAAAGGGAAGGGGGGAGGGAAGAAAGAGAAAGCTGCTTTTTATTTTTTTATTCTTTTTATTTTTTAAATAAAATTTTAATTTTCTAATAAAATTCTCTTATTTTTTTAATTTTTTTTTATTATGAGAGAGAGAGGGAGAAACAGCGTGAGCAGGGGAGGGACAGAGAGAGAGGGAGACACAGTATCTGAAGGAGGCTCCAGGCTCTGAGCTGTCAGTAGAGAACCTGACACAGGGCTCGAACCCACGAACTGTGAGATCATGACCTGAGCTGTAGTCGGACGCCTAACCAACTGAGCTACCCAGGTGCCCCGCAAGTCCTTTTTAATAATGTTTAATTTGTGCTGATAAATACAAGGTATATTGTGACAGCATAACTATTATCTTTAGACTTGGAATTTTTGTTTAACAACTTTACCAAAAGTATAGTCTGAAGTAAATTATTGGGTTACTGCCTTTTCATTACTTCTCTTTCTAAATATAGGTTAATAATAATTTCCTACCTTCTTCAAGGGTTTGTTGTGAATATTAAATGATGATAAATTACAGATTGTATGATTACATCATTAAATTTTACCACCATAATTATAAATGCAACTCCTTTCCTAATTTACTATTATTTAGGTTCTAAAATGTGCCTCTGATCATCCATAACTTTATTTTATACATCAAAATTTAAAAGTCCCTAAGGTATATCAAACTCCATTGTTACATGTTTCTCTTTTTTATATATCCATTACATCCCATGATGGTAAGAGTTGTGCCCTTCTTGTTGTTAGCTGAATCTGATAAGCTTCTCAGTGTGAAAAAATGAAATCAGGTAGAGAGTAACTCAGTATTGAGTTCATTTTTGGGCAGTTTGCTTCTACTTCAGTGACAGGTGTATTTGGAAGCAGATGATAATGCTCTGATGAAATAGAGACATGACTTTTTTCTCTAAGGATAAGTATACAATTTTTCAATATTTTTAGGTGCTTTAAAATAACCATCTAATCATAGTTTGTACCTATTTCCATAAAAAGCTTTCTTATTGGAGGCTTTTTTTTTTTTTTTTGCTTACATATACTTATTTTAGAAACCATAAACACAGTGGAATTTACTACAGTTATGTGCAACAATACATCAAGCTCTAAGTAATTATTTATTATGCTTCTGGGAACAATTTAAGGATGATTCATCAACAAAGCTAGTAGAATTTCACGTATCATGTCTTCAATGAGTTATATTAATAATGAAACATTTTCAATTATGATCTGTTGAAATATTCTTTCCAGGATTTTATCATGTATATTTAGCTCTGAAGAAATGATGTTTTTGTTAGGACTGGGAATGGGCAAGAGAAAAGAGGAAAAGAAAAAAAAATCAAAGATTTATTGAAATAGCTCCCCTTATATCATTTTCCCAGTTCACAATACAAATAACCCAAATATCTATCAAAATAATTATTCACACAGAAGTGCAGAAATTGTTATATTCTTATGAAGAGATAGCAATACACCTGGAAGAAAATCCAGCTGGTTTGCTGCTGCTGTGGGGTGAAGTTTGGCCCTGAAATGTTTTTGTAGTATTGGGTACATGGGTGCCTTGTGTGCAACTAACGTGAGAGAGTCTTAGGTTCTGGATATCTAGGCTTGAAATGTTGTCATTGAACTACATCATACTGCACTCCCAGGCTGCACACTGACCAGGATGCAGTTTTGAGTCCACACAGAGCAAACTCAACAGAGGTCTCTTTTGTTTGCCCCTCAACAAATTCAAGGGCTGGCTTACAGGCGAACTGGTATTGGGAGTAAATAATTGTTGTTTGAGATAATGTTTCTTTCTTTGCTAAGGCAGAAAGCATTCTGTTGATGAGCAGTGGGTGTAGAACCTTTGTGGATTTGCTCTGTCCCAAAGTTAATTTCTTAAACATTCTAATTATGACATAGGCTAACACGGTATTGATGACCACAACTGCTAAAATGGCTCCTGATATCCATCTTTTATAATTCTGCCTTCCCTGTTCCCGTTTTTTTTTTTTCATACAAGCTGCTTTAAAAAAAACCATATTTTATTAATTATAATTTTCTAGTCTTGAAATATCTTATAGGCTTTTTTTGTTTGTTTGTATGTTTTGCTGTTGTTGTTGTATTTTCCCTGCAATAAGTTACTAAGGGCAAGTATTGTCCAGTAGATGATTAGCCTGATGGTAGAACTTGGATAACAGTTTAGAAAGGATAATGTTAATGTTTTCTTTTTTTTCCCTTATACCATTTTATCCTCTGGTTTACTGGTTCTATTCCTATTGTTATTTCTACTTCTGTCCTGTTCCTTTCATTTATCTTTTATTTTTTATAATAGTTTGGTAATACATTGTTTATAAAACTACAGATTTAATATAATAAAAATCTGTATACTCAAAACCAAACTTAGGAAATAAAACATGACAATGCAGTTGATGACCCCTGAATCCCACTTTAAAACTTGCTTGTCTCCTCTTTAAACAGAATTAACTACTATCCAGATTTCAACATTTAAAACTTACATATTTTAGGGGTGCCTGGCTGGCATCGTCAGTAAAGCATACAACCCTTGATCTCGGGGTTGTAAGTTCAAGTCCCACATTAGGTATAAAGATTACTTAAAAATTAAATCTTTTAAAAATTTCATATTTTAGTATTTAATTTGCATATTTGAAACATTAAACATTTGTATATTTGACATAACCTTCTGCAACTTAACTTCACACTGCATTTATTTTCTAAAGTTTAGTTTATATCATATAATACTCTTTTGTATGAATATACCAGAGTTTATTTGTTCATCCTCTTGTTAGTGGATATAGATATTAGTTATA
Organism: Hyaena hyaena; assembly: GCF_003009895.1. NCBI lineage: Eukaryota > Metazoa > Chordata > Mammalia > Carnivora > Hyaenidae > Hyaena > Hyaena hyaena. Next base: position 114,376 of record NW_024081986.1, on the reverse strand, counting down.
ATTTTTCCCTATACCAAATATTACTTGAGTCAACATTTTTACATATATTTTAGGAGACTGCATGCCCAAGGATAGGATTGATGGGGATTGCTTGTTTTAGGGAATATTATACTTTAATTGAACTAGATAAATTGTTCTCTAAGGTAGTTTGACCAAGTTGCCCTCCTCTTGTTAGCATATGAGAATTCCATTCCTCCACGTCTTTCCTAATACTAGGATTTGGACAACTTTGTAGCATTTTGATTTCTTTCTGTTGTCTGTCTCTTTTTTAATTTCCTTTTTTCCAACTTCTTTTGCTTTATTATATGGTTTTAATTCTGTCTTCCTGTTAGGCATGACTCTTTTTTTCTTTTTTTAAGATTTTATTTTTTATTTATTTATTTTTTTAAATATTTTTATTTATTTCTAGGAGAGAGAGAGAGAGAGAGAGAGAGAGAGAGAGAGAGACAGCGTGAGCAGGGGAGAGTCAGAGAGAGAGGGAGACACAGACTCTGAAATAGGCTCCAGGCTCTGAGCTGGCAGTCAGCACAGAGCCCGACGCGGGGCACGAACCCACGAACCGTGAGATCATGACCTAAGCGAAAGTTGGACGCTTAACCAACTAAGCCACCCAGGCTCCCCTAAGATTTTATTTTTTAAGTAGTCTCTACACCCCATGTGGGACTTTAACTCACAATTCGTAGGATCAAAAGTTGCATGCTCTGCTGACTGAGCCAGACGGGTGCCACATGTTAGTTAGGCATGACTCATTCATTTTCAGACTTTTAAATTTTCTAATATGAATTTAAATTTACAATTCTATCATACACACTGATTTAGCTAATTACTACTTGCCTTGCTTTGCAATAGTTTTATAATTGTTTGGTTTTAAGCGTTTCCTGACTTTAATCCTTATTACTCAAAGTGTGTGTAAAATTTTCCACACCGCTTTTCCTTGTATTTTGTTTTTACTTGCCAACTTGATTGCATTGTAGGTAGATAAATCAGCCTGCATGAAAGTGATTATATCTGTTTAGTTTTGCCTTATATTCTAGAAAGTACTTTTCCCCAAATGCGGGCCAATAAAAGCAAACTTCCTTGTCATCCTCTATGTTTCTAAGTGAATATTTTTCTAGTTTATCTTATTCTGAAATTATAGCAGTTTGAAGGTCTACATTTTATGAGGAGGTCAGTTCCAAGGCTCATCTATATAAGTGTAGGTTTTTAAACATAAATAATGATAGGCCAACTAAATAACCATTAAAAAATAAAATGGGACCTTACTTCTCACCAAACACCAGAATAAAGTCCAAATTCATGAATGATCTGCATGTAGGGAAATAAACTATACAAGAACTAGAAGAAGATTAGAAAACTATGAAAGATTATAAAGTTCCCTTATAATCTGGACATGGCTTAAACCTAACCAAAACTCAAAATTCATATATAATAAACCAAAAATTGATAAATTTGAACATATAAAATTATAAAAATATAAATTTTTGTATTAATAAATAGAAAACAAATAGATAACCCCATAAATAAAAATATAAGATAAAAGACAAACTAGGAGAAAATATTATATATAAATATATCATATATAGACACATATACATATGTAATATATTACATATATACATATATACATATATGTATACATATCATGGATAAGCAATGAATAGCCCCAATATATAAATTCTTAAAATTCAAGGATCAAGAAAACTTCTGAAAACCCAATACAAAAGCTGAGAAAATACATAGTTCAAAGTAAATATATAAATGGCCCAATGCAAATGATGGTCATTAAATTTTACTCATAAATTTAAAATTGTAAACTAAAACTACACTGGACTATTATTTCTCATATATTGGCAAGAATTCAAAAACTAGGAAGTATACTCCATTGATGAAACTGAAGAAATACTCTCATACATTGCTTACAAGCATACAAAGCCCCTCTGGGGAAGAATTTGTGTTATTTATGGAACCCACAGATGCATTTCCCATTGAGCCTGCAGTGAATGCTATTTATAGCTACAAACACTGAGGAGAAACCTGAATACACACCAAACAAGTTATACATAGATGATTCATGCTATGTTATTTGTAGTAGCAAAATTTTGGAAACAACCTAAATAAATACTCATAAAAGCCTGCTTTGACTTAACTATGGTAGATGTACACAAAAGACTACTATTCAGATGATAAAAAGAATGAGGAACGTCTCTAGGAACTTCTTTGGGATGATTTCCAGATATATTGTTGAGTGGGAAAAAAAACCCCAAACAATCCAGGATGCAGTAGAGTATTGCTTGTTTTACATGAAGAAATATGGAAAGATGAACAGAAAACTGAGGATAGTGGTTATTAATAGCAGTGCGTGGAACCAACATAGAAGTATATGGATGAGATTGAAAACTTCTCTGCACATAACTTTTCATAGAGTTTTTCTGAAACCATGTAAACCATTTACCTTTGCAAAAATATTAACAAATGAAGATTTGAAAAAACTAGTTAATTCTAACTCTGTCAAGCTGACACTGTGAGCATTTTCACACTTCACAACACCCACAGTTTGGAGTCTTCCCCTAAGAGCTATGAAAACCCATACCTCTTTGTTTGGACCATCTCAACAAATTCAGCTTTGCATGCATGAATTTCTCCTTACCATGCTTTTCTTTCCCTTTCTTTCCCTTTTTGGTTTTGATATTATTACCTTGAAACCTCATTTTTATAGTTCAAAGGATGTTTATTATATGTTATTCAGTTTTTCATTGTTTTTACTACAGAGAAGTTTTTCACAAATCTACTTTGCTGTATTGACATAATTAAAAAAAATGAGTTCTTTCTTCATGTCTCTTCTATTTCATTTTCTTTCCCTTTCTTCCCACTTTTCTCTCAATTCTATAGTTACCTTTCACTCTTATTGCTATCTTGTTTCTCATTGTCCACCTCTGATTCAACTTCCTTTGTCTCATATCTATATTCTCCATTTGTTACTACGGTCAAAAAGATATAATTATCCAAAGTCATTTTAATATAATCATAAAAGTTCACATAAAATGTCACATCTAAAACACCCGTAGTTTCCTAAACACATAAATTTGAAATATTGTGTCACAAACATTTCTAACTTTAAGTATTTCAATAAGTAAAAAAAAACATATAGAAACACAACCCAGATCATCTTTTGACTAAAAAAAAACCCCCAAACCATTTGCAGTAGACTTTTTTGGTAATAGGTATCAACAGGGATGATATTTTGTCTTATCAGAGATGCACCAGTTAGTTAAAATCCTTTCCCTCCTCTTTTCTAAAAGTTAAACCAAGATGTAAATCCATCTAAATGTTTTCATTTTGCCTCTTCTTTTAGAAAAATGCATCTGACAATTAAGGAATGCTCCAAACCCAAACCATCATGTGAAATTAGAACCAGAAGGGGTGTCTTTTAGGCTGTATTAAATCCATAAAAGTACTATTCTTTCTCTTTGCATTTACAGTCAAAGCTCAAAAAGGTATATTCAAGAATGGAAAAAAAGCTTTTAAACTTTAAATACCTGTGAGTAGTCAGTCATTAGAGATAGAGATAGATCTCAAAATAATGGCCTTTCTTATATTTCTGTTTCTGCTTTTAACTGCTCTAACGCTCACTCCTCTTCCTACAAATGCTGCTGGAACAAAGGAATGGACATTTTCAGTAAAATAGTGGCATTTTGAAATTTCACACTTAGTGTTCTAAAAGTTGTCTAAATGGGTCCTTCATTATGTTAAATTTTCAGAGGGTGACTTACAGAAGACCATTCCTTAAGTGGTTAGGGGACAGGGGAATATTAGAGGGGGAGAATGTTTAATATTGAATTGCAGTCGCTGAAACTCATAGTATATGACAATATATCATTTTCAGAGCTTAAGCAATTAGTTTAATGAGTGGGTGCTCACTGACACAGTCTTTCCCAAGGATGTTTTTAGCCTTTAGCGTAGCCTTGTATGCCCATTAATTTGTTCAGAATTTATCTTAGGCAAATTTTTAAAAGTAATTTCTCTCTCTTTTTTTTTAATATTTTATTTCTAGGAGAGAGAGAGAGAGAGACAGCGTGAGCAGGGGAGGGTCAGAGAGAGGGAGACACATCATCTGAAGCAGGCTCCAGTCTCTGAGCTAGCTGTCAGCACAGAGCCTGACACGGGGCTCGAACCCACAAACTGTGAGATCATGACCTGGGCTGATGTTGGACACTTAACCGACTGAGCCACCCAGGTGCCCCTAAGTGTGTCTGTTCTTAACTGAAGAGGGCACTTGTTGGGATGAGCACTGGGTGTTTCACATGTAAGTGATGAATCACTAAGTTCTACTCTGAAACCCTTGTTACACTGTAAGTCAACTAACTAGAATTTAAATAAGAATTTGAAAAAAAAAGAAACTTAAAAATGTAAGTGTTTATACTTAACATAAAAGTAAGGAGGATTGGCAGATTCATTCACATTTCTTTATGGGGAAAATAATGAATTTATTGCCTCTCTGTTCAGTAATTAACCAAGACCTTGATTGTAGCATCACTGTGCATCAATAACAATAGGGTTTGCTGCCAAACTGCAAATCTAAATTTCTATTTCTTGAGAGATAAAGCCAGTCTTATTTAAATTATGTCTCTTATTAACACCGTCAGAGGAGTAACATTTCTTTTAAACCGTGATTATTGTTAATGCAATTACGTTTTTCAATGTAACTATTCCTGCAGAAGAAATAGTATAAAAAGGAGAGTAGATAGAGAAAAAGACAAAGAATGTGATTCTGGCAGGTAAGAGAAAAAAACAGAAAATAATATGATGTTCTTAGCAACGTGTTGTAAAATTTAAGACAACAAAATAATACTAAATCTTTGGACTTCTAGTCATTGAGATCAATAAATTTGACTGATCTAGATAGCTATCTCACTTCCATAATTGTTCATTTAGTTTCCTTATGTACAAGTATGCCTATGTGTTTGGACTTACTTCTCTCTCAGTTTTATTGAAATATAATTAACATATAGCACTATTTATGTTTAAGTTGCAGGGCATGATGACTTGACTTCCATATCTTATGAAATGATTGCCATAATGAGTTAACATCCATTATCTTATATAGATACAAAAAATAGAAAACATGTTTTTTTTCTTGTGGTAATGTTTGTTTGCATTTCATAAGTTAATTTCCCACTCAGCTTTTCTCTCTTTCCAGTGATCAGAATTTTAACTTTTTGGGGAAATGGCAAATTGTATTTTAAAGTGGAAACATATGAAATAGAAGTTCATAACTTGGGATCTGTGGGTAGACTCTAATAGTTTTTTTGTCTTTATGTTATTGCTCTTATTTGGGGTATGTATGTGTATGATTAGAAATTTATTTGTTTTTTTAATTTTTTAATGTTTTTTAAATTTATTTCTGAAAGAGAGAGACAGCGAGAGCAAGGGAGGGTCAGAGAGAGAGGGAGGCACAGAATCTGAAGCACTCTCCAGGCTCTGAGTTAGCTGTCAGCACAGAGCCCAACACGGGGCTGGAACCCACAAACCATGAGATCATGACCTGAGCCGAAGTCGGGCGCTTAACTGACTGAGCCACCCAGGCGCCCCTAGAAATTTTAAAAATCACATATTTAGTTATATTTATTGATATTTTCTCTAGAGTCAATATAGTAGTTCCTTCAATTATGAATGTAGACGACAAACCATAGTACCATTTGGCAATTCCTGTGAATTTGTCACCAATAAACATAATAGAAATCTGTTGTTGCTGCAGTGAACTTGATTTATGTATACTAATGACCACCTTGAACTAACAATCATTATGAAACCTGCTGCGAAATCTGTTACCTAATGTGTTAATAAGCAAGACCATATATGACCATATCACATTTTTAAAATAATTTGGTAATGGTATTTTAATGTAATTGGTTTCTTTGTAATTATTTGTACTTTAATATTTTAGATACTTAAAACCACCATTAGAAGTGCAGAGGCTTAAACAGCCTACCAATGGGCTCCATTGCATGCACTCTCACACGCACACTATGAAGAGTTTTTGAATCCATTTATGCAATTTTATTACAGCAGAAACTTTCTTTTGCAATGTATGCCTCTTGAAAGAGAATTTCTTTTGCACTGTATACCCCTTGACAATAAGAGTGATGTGGATTTGGTTCCCTAGGTTTCGTTTTTCTACAAGGCCTTACCATACCTCCTAAGTCTTGTCTGCTTTTAACATACTGATTCTGTGTTTTATTTAAACAACGTAAACATCCAGCCACACGCATCAGTCAGGCTCAAGGAGCTGTAGCATTTCCCTTGCGGTTTTGTTGTTTTTATCAATAAAAACCCAAGGGCATGCCACGTAGCAAAGATATTTTCTGAGAGTTTCACTGACAAACAATGGCCATGAAGTTAACTTGATAACTATTGTTGCATCCATCTGAAAAGATACCTAAGACAAGACAGAGTGGCTTTTTTCTTCTTCCTTCAATATCTGACTGTAACATGAAGAAGTTTTAATACAATCTAAGCATATAAAATGAGAATATTTAACATTACCAGTTTGATTTTGATATTTTGTGAGTATGTTCTTCAAAATGAAGAGAAAAAATTAGACATCACCAACATCCTTGGACCTCCTGTTTTCTATCTGTATTCTCACTAATTTTTTTTAACTTCATTGTGTTATTAAAGCAGACACATCATCTCTGGAGTCAATGTTACTAATATTCAAATATGGTTCTACCATTACTTTTTTTTTTTTATTTTTTTTATTTATTTCTAGGAGAGAGAGAGACAGCATGAGCAGGGAAGGGTCAGAGAGAGAGGGAGATACAGACTCTGAAATAGGCTCCAGGCTCTGAGCTGGCAGTCAGCACAGAGCCCGACGCGGGGCTCGAACCCACGAACCGCGAGATCATGACCTAAGCGAAAGTCGGACGCTTAACCGACTAAGCCACCCAGGCGCCCCATACCATTACTTTTTGACTTCAAATTTGTTAATTAATATCTCCAACATAGTGTTCTTGTGTGTTAAATGAAGACTATGGCAGCTAAGTCACATAAATGTTTAATAATTAAAGGATATTATAGACACAGGAACATGCGCGCGCGCGCGCGCGCACACACACACACACACACACACACACAGTGTCCTGCAAAGAGAGCCTGGTTTATTGTAAGTGTACATAGTAAGTGCAAGATAGACAGGAGACGTTGCAATGATTTCTAAGTCCTTAACTCCAACCAGTCAGCAAGGCTGATTTTCTCTTTTTCACAGTACAAGTTCTTTTAGAACAAGGTAATTCCATTACACATCTTTATTCAGGTTTTATACTGTCCTATAGCATGGAATTAAGTATCTTATTGATTAAAGCTGAGTAAACGTTTAATGTAAACAATGAAAATTTGATTAAAATTCAGTCAGTGTGCTTTTGTGGCCAGTGCAGCTTAGGAAGTTTTTACCTTTTGTTAGGTCCTGGGGATCCAGTAAGTCTTGAGTTGATCTGTTCTTCAGTAGCTCATAATCTAGAAGAGATGAGAGAAGTAAACCATAATTTCACTATAATGGAGTAAGTTATAACATAAGGCATTTGCATAGATCAGAGAAGGTAACAAACTTTGTCTAGACAAGTTGGGAAAACATGACAAATATTGTGACAATAAATTGGACCTTGCAGTTTTAGAAAATTCTATGAATGGAAATGCAAAGATTGGATGCAAGGAAAAAGCTCGAGGAATAATGATAGAATAAATATGAATGACTGTTAAAGTATTGTCCACATTTTGTTTTCAATAAGTGATACTTTTCTCTCCAAGCACCCCAGTGGAAATTAAAATACAAATTAAATCAATAGGAGACTTAAAAATCCGACACATTGAAAAGAAACTTTTAGAAAAGATATATTGCTAACATTCAGGATTGGCAAGGATTCAGTGAAATGAGCAACCTCTAAAATTATGGAAGACAGAGCAAATTGCTATCACATTCCTGGTGGGGTAATTAGACAGTGTATTAAAGGTTTTATAAATGGTCACATCCTTTAGCATAGTTACTCTGCTTCTTGGAATCTGTAATAAGAAACCAATCAAATATGTATATAAAAACTTATACATGAAGATTTATATTGCAAATAATATACAATAGCTAATGGACTAGAAACAACTTAAATATTTGGCAGGACAGAAAGTGGCAAATAAAGAATAACACAGACATACACTAGGACACCTTGAAGCCTTTGGAAAACATGTTTGTGAAAAGCATTTAATGACATGGAAATATGCTCATAATATCATAAGGATTGCAGTAGAATATAATAACGTACACTGTAGCCTCAGAGATGGGATTCTTGTCATATCTTTATTGCCATTGTAGAGACTGGAAAAACTTAATGAAGTTATCTGAGCTTCAGCCTCTTCGCCTGCAATATGGGTAAAATAACAGTACTTGCTCTACAAGATTGCTTTCAGGATTCATTGGGAAAACATCTAAAGAGTTTATTTACTGCCTGGCATCCAGAAGGGGTAAGCACTGAATAAATGATAGCTGTGATGGATGATGATAAAATTTTAAACTTCTGGGTTTTTTTCTCTTTCATAAAAATGGTTCTCCTACTGCCTCTTGTTGCACTCAGATGTTATTTGTATGCCTTCTGTCATGTTTGACAGGAGCATCTTTGAGTAATAGCCCTAGTGTATCCTTTTATTTTACATACAAATAGTAAAGGCTTCAGTGCCCAGAGCTATGCTTTCTAGAGGCTTTTTCTCATCTTTGACTATTACTGTATATCTACTTTATGTAAAATTAGCTATTATCTAGTAGGCAATATATATAGCACCGCTGTGTTGGAGTGGAAGTAAGATAATAGCAAATAATCTATACTGAGTGCTAAGAATAATGTGTTCATAGGCTGACTCATTTAATTTTCATAGCAACTGCATGAGGTAGGACTATTATAATTCTTATTCCACAGATGAGCATACTCAACTAATTAACTAAGTAGTTAACTAAACAAATTAACCTGTCCAATGTCACACATAATTAGTGGACAAGCCAGGATTTAAGCCCATGTGATCTGACCCCATAGCCCATAACTCCCTAATATGCTAAACTGCATTCTAGAAGGGCTGCATTTGTAAAATCCATGCATACAGACACTATTTTAGACTCCTTACTACTGAAACTCCCCTTCCTACCTCTGTGATTGTTAAAAAGTAGCAACTCAGTAAACTTGCCCAAAGCATGACTGGCCAAAGTGAAGAAGATGGACATTTCAAGTTTCAAATGCAGTCTGTTGGATGCAGTACTCCTAATAATCGTTCTGCAGCTGCCTTATACATCCAAGACTCTCTGGTACAGTATCTACTGTTGAGCCTTCACCATAATACAGTCCTTCAACTTATTATCTGTTACGCTAGAGCATTCCTGTTTGTGGTGGTAACATTATTTGCCAGACATTTGGCTAATCATTTTTAAATTATGGAAATAACCGAAAACAATAAGATGACTTCCAAATTATATTATCTTATTTTAGCTATATAAATACTACAGTTTTTTTCAATCTCCCCCTCTTTCAAATGTTTTCTAACAAAAACTGTGTTTTTCATCCCACTTTATACTTAGGAAATTCACGGCTGTGTGGTGGCAAGTGGCTACAGATCTCAAAGCTGAGAGCATGATTTTGGCTCTTGTTTTCAGTTTGCTTGACTGAATAGTTTATTATAACTACAATTTCAAAATTCCTTAGAAACATGAAACAGCCTTTGCCAGGAGTACAACTGCTTTCCATCTAAAATGCCAGCATTTCAGTGTGTCTTGCAACATTTTAATTAGTTTGCTTATGGAACCAAACACACTCATAAAACACTGAAGGCAAAGGAAAGTCTCCTTCACCATAATTACTTTTTGCAAAGGATTACTTACATTTTCATAATTATTCAAGTGTTTTTGTACAGAGAAGTTTACATTTAAAATGGAAAATTATACCTCCATAAAACCCACTGCAAATTGGCAGATTTAATATAAGCATTTTTATTCTCAGGACAATGCACTGTTGATACTCTTGTGGGATCACACACTGGTTGTTTAGATAGATTTGCTGCAGCAACCTGTTAAATTTGAGTTATTGCCAGAAGATTTGTTGTCCTTTAATGTAGCATTCTGTTTTCAAAGAAAGTCCAAGCTGTACACATTATTTGCCAGTTGTTTAAGAAGTTCAGAATTTCTCCATGTGGGCACAATAGGTGTTTCAACTCATAATCTCTCTCTGTTAGAGGGTATAGAGATAGGCTGAGCTGTATAAAAATAAAATAAGAAAAAGACTCAATAAGATTTCTATACCTACATTTGAGTCAATTAGTAGCTTTATATATTCCTTCTAGTATCAGTTTGCCAGACAGTTACTGTGTTTACACAAAGATTATATTTATAGCATATAAATTATATATTAAGTATAAATATAAATCCTAATATTGCCTATTTATATCACAGAATAGAGTAGAAATACACATTAACTCTTAAAATTAATGTTAAGGAGTATAATTGAACAGAAATGAAAATAAAGATCAATTCTAATCTTATTATCCAGAGAAAAGCACAATTAACATTATCAGCTCTTTTTTTTTTTTTTAAATGTTTTTTATTTATTTCTAGGAGAGAGAGAGAGAGATAGCGTGAGCAGGGGAGGGTCAGAGAGAGAGGGAGTCACAGACTGAAACAGGCTCCAGGCTCTGAGCTGGCAGTCAGCACAGAGCCCGACGCGGGGCTCGAACCCACGAACCGCAAGACCATGACCTAAGCGAAAATCGGACGCCTAACCGACTAAGCCACCCAGGCGCCCCTAACATTATCAGCTCTTAAAAGGAATTTAGGTAAGTTTGTGCTCTGCTAATATACAAAATGGAAAATGATTTCTAGTTTTAAATTTGTGAAGAGTTCCTTATTGCTTCCAATGAATCACTGGTGTTGACCAAACCTTTGTGGGATTTAACCATAAAAACTAAGAACCATATCTGTTCTATTGTCAATAGATTCCTAAGGTGACAGAGTAGTTTCATTAGCAATTACAGAATTTTAGCTCAAAGATTCTTTTTTCAAAGAACATAAGCACCCCATGACAGTTATTCATAGATGACACATCCCTACAAACTCTTAAGAAAGATAATTGACGAAAGCCTTTCAAAATAATAGCAGAATTTTGCATCTGCAGTCAGGGTAAAATATACCAGTCTTTATAACATCCCATTTAAGATTTGTCTTCAATTAATGCTGATAAAGAAAAATATAAGTGAGAAATTGTTGTGATCTTGTTCTGTAAAGGTTATACATACACCTTTGCATTAAATCAAGCACACATGTGAGAGTTCTAGGTAGACTAGAAGCAGAAATAAATGCTCAATCAATGGCTGGATATATTCTGTCAGTAGAAACATGGAAATGGCAAAGGTTGTGCCAAATAAGATAGGAAGTTATCAAATGGCTAATTTTGTGTTACCTGGGTCAGCTGAGGCATCTTAATCGTATTAAAATGAGGACAGCACTCAAAAGTAATTATATACTTATAGACTGTGTGGGGTGTGTGTGTGTGTGTGTGTGTGTGTGTGTGTGTGTGTCTTAATGTAAAGAAAACACATTGCCCTAAGGACAACCAGTCCTTCTAAGGATCAAAAGAAAGTGACTTTTGTTACTTGGGATTGTGTAAGATATTTGAAGCATATTTTATCATTTATTCAAATATTTGTTCCAAGTCAAAAGCCCAAAATACCTTTTGCAAGAGAGAATGATCATCATTTGCTTATAATTATCATTTACATGTCTAAAGTGAGAGGTAATCCACAAATTATTGGTTTCCAACAGTTACATCACAACATTGTGTCAGAAAATCTGGACTATATTGCCATGTGATTTTAATTTAGAAAAGGACAAACACATTGAACAATAGTATCCTGAGAGACTGAAGTCCAGAGCAAATCAGGACGATTTGGTCGTGCTCCTGTCCTGTAGGTTGAACCATATGGAATGGCTGATCCACAATCTACAGGAACAGTCGTTACATATGGCGTACCACAATAATGGGATTTTATGAGTTCTGTGACACTGCTTTTCACTTCAATATGATAACATTATTAGTTATCTGTTGCATTGTAACAAATTACCCCCAAATTTAATGGTTTAAAAGAATAAAGATTTATTATGTCACAGTTTCCAGAAGTCAGGAATTTAAAAGGGACTTAGTTGACTGGTTCTAGTTCAAGATCTCTTATGAGATTATAGTCAAGATATTGGCCAGGGCTGCAGTTTTCTGAAAGCTTGATCCAGGGCTGGTGGATCCATTGCAAAGGTGACTTACATGCTGGCACGTTAGTATCAGTTGTTGGCAGAAGGCTTAGTGCCTTGCCACAGTGGCCTGTCTGTAAGGCTGCTTTACTATCCCCACAAGATGGCAGCTGGTTTAACCTAGTGAGAGATTCCAGATCGAAGGAAAAGAGTCACGTGCCTTTTGTGACTAGTCTTGGAAATCAGGAACCATCGTTTCTACCATATTTTATTCATCAGAAATGAATCCCTAAAGAACTTACGAACGTATATCTGAACCACCACAACAGCAATAGTTTGCATGTAAACATATACGATTGATATTCATACAATATTTTCAAAACGAGTTCCTTTGTCCTAAGCTTTGGTATGTATTTTTCCACCCTGGTGCTCTCTTTCTCTGACTACCTATCTCCTCTTCATCTTGAGTCTTCCTGCATACTTTACTCTTCTTTCTTCCTTTTCTCAGTTTATCTATCCGCTGAGGATGAGTACCTAAAAATAGTAGTCGTTATAGGGACCTAAGAAACAATTATTATTGAACTTTCCTTGTTAGAATGTAAAGGTTTTACTGGAGTGTGATAAGAGCTTTATTTTATCTCCCTTTTAAAAAAAAACCTCATAATCACATTTGTAAAGAGCTACTCCAAAAAATATATTACAGGAAAAACTCCTTCTTGTAGGCCAGAGTAAATTGTAGTTCAACTTAGTTACTAATTACCTATCGATTATTGAGGAAGGTGCTGAGTCTCTAGACCTCAGTGTTCCTTATCTCAATGGTAAGATTTCCCCTAAGGTTTTATTTAATAGTAAAAATATTATATGATTATGATTAATAGTGATGTATGGGATTAAGTGTACATAGTATGACAGCATAGAATTTTTTTCTCTTTCTTTTTGATGCAGTTGTATAGAGTAGTGACAAAATACTTCCTGTGCACCATTTTTGTAATGTTGGACCTAGTTCAGAAAATTTTTCAAGCAAATGAATCATCAATGAGCTATCATTAGGTCATAGTGACCATTGAAAAAGAAGATGGGCATGTACTAGAGACTGTCACAACTATTTTCTTTACATTTTATTTTATATTGATTTATTTTAAAGAGAGAGAGAGAGAGAGAGAACGAACAGGAAAGGGACATAGAGAAAGGGAGACACAGAATCCAAAGCAGACTCTGAGGTGTCATCATAGAGACCGACGTGGGGCTCTATCTCATGAACTGTGATATGACCTGAGCTGAAGTTGGATGCTTAACTGACCGATACACCCAGGCACCCAAGTCACATAAATTTTCTATTGCTCTCCATCTCAATATATCTATTGGCTACTGGAGCCGGTGAGCCTGGATTGTTGGAAGTTGTATCCAAAGCAAATAAGATTTTAAAACCTAAAATTTTGATATTAACATGAAGCAAATATGTTTCGTTTTTTCACACATTTCAAATTCCTCTAGGGTATTTTTATAGAATTGAGGTCATTTGTGTAGAAAACATTTGTGGTCACACTGACCTCGTTAAGGTGGGTTTCACATTCCATGTAGCCTCGCTCCCAGGAAGGCTTTTTAAAGTGTTAATTTGCCAATTTGTGATTTTCTTCCCATTACATTTGTGGGGAGCCATCTAGAGACATAATTAGTGGACATGCTTTGTACTTACAAAACAGTAATCGGATAAAAAGGTACATGGAGATTTTTACTAATATCCAGCCTGGTCTTGAGACAAATGTAAAAGCTGATCATAAACATATGATCCACATAAACATATGTGCCAAATCACAGGCAAAAGCTCTAATCTCAGAGAAAATTTAGCAAGATTTTAAATCACAGCAGCACAAATGCATCCTAAAATACGTTTGCCAAAGATGGCATAGTTCCTGGGTTATTTTCTTCTCTTCTCAGGAAAAACAATGCAAAACATGTACCATATTGAAAATACTAAATATCAGCCCGAATTTAAATCCTGGGTTTAATTTATCATAGTAACACACACCACACATATGTTTAGTACTTACTCTTTGATGGGTGCTTGATTAGGAAATATAGATACATAACCAAGTAAGAAATAACCCTGCTGTCAAGGAAATCAGTGTCTAGAATCAAGAAATCCTTATCAAAAGAGTATAAAGGAAAGAAGCGCCAAATAAGTTTGGGATATTTTATGTCTAGAAATGGTGAAAAGCAAATAAACAAACAACAACAAATAAAAAACATACAGAGAAAAAAATAATCTGTTATTTGGCAAGAAGATTGGAAAAAGACTGGAAATACTTTTTTTTTTAAATAAATGTTCATTCCAGTGTAGTTAATATATAGGGTTGTATTAATTTCAGGTGTACAATATAGTGATTCCATAATTCCATATATTATCCAGTTCTCATCAAGATAAGTGTACTTTTCACACTTGGATTTATTATTAGTATATAAATTCAATAGTAGTATGATTATTAATATCTGATATTTCTGATTCTTGCCTTCAACTACATCAACTATCCCTAGGTCTGCTGGATTGCAAGAGGGAGACAAATTGCTGGGACAGTTCGTTTGGTCTCCAGCAGGCTCTACTCTATTCTTTTTTTAAGGACATGCAGAGCTACTGAGTCATCTTTCAGATATACACACATCCTCCCTGCACCTCCTATTAGGTTTATTTTTTTCATATTTTGATATTGTCTCCTGATTAATTCCTTGCATTCTTTGAAAGCCAAAGGCAATCAATGTCCAAATAAACTTTCTTAGCTGTGGGAGAATGAAAATGACTCATCCCTCAGAAATTTAATCTTAATTTTAACTTTAATATACTTAGGCTTTAATTGTTTAGAATATTTTTTAACTGAAGTTTGTCATACATACACAAAATCATACAGATCATAAGTGCACAGTACAGCGGGTTTTCCCAAAGCAGATACACTTGTGTAACCCCTTCTTGAGTAAAGAAGAAGAATACTCACAGCATCCCCAGCAGCTCCGGTAATTAACCCCTCTCTGATAATAATGATCCATTTCACCCATTTTTGAGTTCTATGTAAATGGCACCATGCAGCATGTACTCTTTTGTATATGGTTTCTTTTATATAATATGATGGTTGAATGATTCAATATTTTTGTGCGTAGCAATGGTTCATTTCTCAACACTAAATAGTTTTCTATGATATGAACATCCCAACATGTAGTTATTCATTCTACTGTTGATGGAAATTTTGGAATTATTGTAAGAAATACAGATATGAAACATATAATGCATGTTTTGGGCTCATCTGTTACATAATATGTTTCACGTGCTTCTCTCTGTACTTTCCATCTATTTTGCCTTCTGTGTTATAGTCTAGAAGTTGTGTATTGATCTGTCTTCCAGTTCATTCATCTCTTCAGCTGTGTCCCATTTATCATGCTATGATGCCAAATACAGTACTTTTTAGTTTAAATTTTTCCAATTGATTCTTTTCTTATTTTCTGTTAAAACTTTCTACTTGGTCATCTATTTGCTTACAGTTATTAATCACAGTTCCTTAAAAATTTCATAACTGTATTATTTGTGTCACTTTGTATTGCCTGTTTTTTTTTTTTTCTTCTGGTCTTTTTTCTTAATATCCCAAGAAATTTTGGCTTCACTGTCAATATTATGTGTGAAGAATGTTAGCAATGATTTACCCTATCCCTTGGCACGCCATAAAGAGACACATTACTAAGTCCATTCAGATCCGGAACTAACTTGACACTAGTTTGCAGTCTTGGCATGGTTTAGTCCGCTCTAGCTTTCCTCACATGGTATATCCCCTCCAGAGATCCCAGTTAGAGCCTGGAGTGTTTACTAAGGCCACTCCTTCTCAGAGGTCTTGAATTTTGGTCTCTTGAACATGGTAGAAATGCTGAGAACACCACACGACTCTTTTAGTCATATTTGGTTGCTTTTCACACACTTACTGCTTGGCTCCTTTGCATCATCTCCTGTGTAGCTTAATCAGATAATGACCCAATGAAACAACAGGTCTTGAGTGCCAGTCTCACTTCTGTGAACCTTATTCATCAGTGGAATTTTGGTCAATCAAGTTCTAGATGCTTTGTTGTACCAGAGCTCCAATTCTTGTTTCCCCAAACATATGAAGTTACCAAAAGCTGTTTTGTATTTTAGGATGCTTAGCCACTTCTCTACCCAGCTTAGTCACATCTTGGTGTATGTCAAAAATCAATAAATGTCCAAAAGAGAAAGCCGTTGTGCAGAAAATCTGGCTTACCTCCATAAAATTTCCTTCTCTCCAGGGGCTGGCTCTTCAAAAACGGCTACACAGGCAGCTCTCTCATGCTATATGAAACCTTAATGTAATTCAAAGTGAAAGTTCTAGGCTTGCATTTTTATTTATCCTACATTTTAGAATAAATACTCACATGGTAATAAGATAAAGCATTTAAGACAATACAACATGTGGGAGAAGTGAATTGTCTTCACATTATGGAATTTTAAGGAATTTGGGGAAAATGGATGAGATACTATTTCCTTGCCCATGAGTGAAATAGGTCAAAAGACCAACAATGCCAAAGCAGAAAAACTTAAAATAAATAACCATTACAGTACTTCTAGATTTTGTATTTTTACAGGTGCTTGCTTTGTACAAGTCAAAGGTACAAATTTTCTTCATAAAACCAATGTATAGTACTTTACAAAATTATTTTGCCTTATTTTTCACATACTGTAAACATTTTTATCTGTGAGAATATGTTACTTTAGATTTGTATACATAGTTTTCTGCTCTACAACATGTATACAAACCCAAATATTCACATACATGTGCATGCACACTTATTCTAATAATTCAGAAGTAAACCTTCTAGTTGACACAAATGGGTTTATGTGTGACACTATTAATTTGAGTAATCAGGAAATGAATATAATGAACAGTTTTGATTTTAAAGCATGTGCTATACATTGAATATTTGACCCAGTCCAAGAAATGCTTGAGTAATTAAATTGAAAACCACAAATTCCTCTTTACTAAACTACAGTTCTTCATTTCTCTCACTTGTTAGGAGACACGAAGGTGATGTTAATTCCTTAGCTTTGAAATGCCAATATGCTGTTTGTGCTCCCTACACATTGAGCTTGTTTTCCCAATAAAACACCAGCTTTAGGAAATGTGCCAGGTGTTCAGGGTTGTTTTTCAACTCATTCAAATCAGTAACATAATTCTACCTAAAGTCCTGTACTTTACAATTATTGAATTCATCAAACCCATTGAGGTAGAACTGTACTACTCAATATAGAGGACATATAAAGTGTAACTCTCAATTTCTACTGCTGAATTCTAAATAAGATTAGCACAGTTCACTCTAGAAAGTCAGGTTCCAAGGCAAAGAAAACAGGGAATGATACTTGTTGAATTACTTTCTCCCTTTGCTCAGTCAAAATGCCTGTGTATTGGTTATATATAAATTTCAAACTGACAGAAAAGTTTTAAGGATAGTGCATTGAACTCTTGCATAGACTCATTATTATTTGCATTTTCCCCAAGTGCTTTATTGTAGCCTTTGTATCCTTCCTCCCTTTTTCGTTCCATATTTTTGAGTCTTTTGAGACTTGTTGGAAACATTTTGCTCCATTATTCCTCTATATTTTAGTGTCTCTTTCCTAAGAGCAAGGAACTACCATTCTTACCATAGAATAGTTATCAAAATCAGGAAATTTAACATTGATATAATATTACCAGATCCACAGTTCACATTTGGATTCGTCAAATATTCCAATATTGCCCTGTGTAGCCATTTCTCCTCTTTCCTAATCTGAGATCATACACTACATGTAGTTTTCTTGTTCTTTAGGTTTCTATGGTGAAAAAGCTCTTCAATCTTTATCTCTTCTTGGTATCTGTGAAGAGTATAAGCCAATTATTCTGAGTGTTTCTCAATCTGTATTTCTGACACTATGTATTTGAAAAATATTTGTTTTTTGGGCTTCTTTCTGCATGCCTAGGAAATGTATATCCAGGAAATATATTTATCTTGCTCACTTGGGATTCCTCATCATTAGGACTGTGTCTTGGTACATAATAGGTGTTCAGTAACTGAGTGCTTATGTGGCATGCAGCTTATGCGTATTATTTCAGTAGCTGGCTGTGACTTTGAAATCGAATTATCCTTAAACCTATTTTGCATATGAGGAAACTTAGGATCCAAGACTACTAACCACCAAAGTTACCCTAGCTATTAAGTTGCGGTGCTATGATTAAAAGCAGTGTCTCCCTTGGTCAAAAATATTTTCACTTCAAACTCTTCTCACTTTCATAGTACAGATTTTTTTCATCTTCTGGGCACAGTACTTCCCAATTCTAGTGCCAAATTTGGAATTCATTATGCTGGAAAACTATTAAGGGGTAAGAGTAGCTGTATAGAATGAAATAAACCTAAGCACTGACATTATTTTTATCTGCTCGGTACATGAACACATGCATTTTCCTCAGTTCAGTACCTTCTAATAGAGGTTTCCCAGTCTCATATTGCCAGTCTCCAAATATGGTCTGTAAGAATAGAAATTACCTTTGTTTTTTTGTTGTTGTTTTTTTTTAATTTTTTACAAATAGTTTATTGTCAAATTAGTTTCCACATAACACTCAGTGCTCATCCCCACAAGCGTCCTCCTCCATGCCCATCCCTAGAAATTACCTTTGAATATAAACCAGAATATTCTGTTGCTTCAAAATCTTTGAAATTGGAGATTCCTCTTTTCTTTTTTGGAAGGACAAACTGTGGAGCAAATGCTTAAGAATCCTCTGAAGCAAGTGTTTACAAAAAGCCCTAGGGATATATTTGTGTGTGTGTGTGTGTGTGTTCACTTTGTCATGCATGTAATGATGCCAGCCGCAGGTTTTATTAGATGAAGGAGATGCTAAAAGAGATAGGAAATTATGTTTCATATTTAAAATAACTTTAGCTTAACCAATCTTGATTTTTTTTTTTTTGTATCCTGACTAATCATACTTGGTTCATTCTCTCTTCAAGATTATAAATTGAGTTATAAGTCAAATGGGTTTATAACTTTTAGATTATCATACAAAATTGAATTAGAAGAATTAAACAGGCATGGTGATAATGACTAGCATTTATACATCATTTATTATGTTCCTGCCATTGCATGGAACACTTAGCCTGCAATTCAATGAGTATGGGTTGTTCAGTGAGTATCAGCATCATTGCCAACACCATCATTTTTATTTACACTTTGTTGCTTTTAATGTGTATTTCTGGAATCTTTGGTATACATTTATCTTTAATTACCAAGAGAAGAAATACATAAAGATGTCATAAAGACATCTCTTACGTATTCATTGTATATATCTTAAAGGCAGGTAGTCAGATATATCTTAGAGAAATTATATGACTACCAGGGGCAGCAAATTATTTTTAAAAAATGGGTTAGAAGTAGAGGTCAATGTTTTGATTGCTTTAGATTTCCAAAATGTGGACTCAGGCCAGAAAGTTTTACATAAGTGATAACTGTATTCAGGATCTTAGGTAATAATGATAGTAATTTAGGTAAGGATAGGAAGCAGTGAGTAGAAGAAACAAGAAAACCCCTTTCCCTCCCTATCCTTAACTATTTTTCCACATACTACTATGGCTAGATCATTGATTATAATCTGAAAGACTAGATTGATATTGCTCACCCTCCTTCTGAATGCTGCCTTCACCCTAAATCCAAACATAATGCACTATACACAATATGAACAAATGCCACCACAAATATGGAAATTAACCAGCTAAATATATGATAAACTTGTCCTAAATGGTCACTGCAAAAGGATTATAAGTGGCACATGCCAGTTTGCTCAAGATTTAACATCCTGTAAAGTATATGAACATTTAAATATTTCCAGACAAATCTTATGGAATCTCCTGGGAAAGACCATGTGGCTATTTTTTAATGCTTATTTATTTACTTGAGAGAGAGAGAGACAGGGAGACAGACAGAGAGAGAGAGAGAGAGAGAGAGAGAGAGCGCAGGGGAGAGACAGAGAAACAGGGAGAGAGAGAGATGCCCAAGCAGGCTCTGTGCTGACGGCACAGATATGGGCCTTGAATTCATCAACCTGTGAGATCATAACCTGAGCCAAAATTAAATGTCGACACTCAACTGACTAAGTCACTCAGGCACCCCCACTTTGTTTTTTTAAGTCATGTTAAACTATTGAATAAAAGGTACTGCTTGGAACAAGAGACTGTCATTTAACAAAGAGTTGCCTAAAAATAATTTATAAAGTACAAGTTATAAAGATGATCTTGGAGGAATTGCCTATGTTCAAATAATTAAGGAAATGTGTCATTACTGTATCTCCCTCATACAACCTGTGTTTTGAGTCACAGTGGTGACTCAAAGATGTCTTGCAAAATCAAAATCAGTTTATATTTGCTCAATGAAACATTTTCCAAGTATATATTAATATTCCTTCATCGTGAAACACACTCTCAAAACCACAAAACTATGGGACTATATGATAGGCAAAGAACTTACAACACAAAACGGAAACTGATCATCAGGTACAAAAAAAAAGTTTTTTTCGCAGAGGGCCTGACACCTCACCAGCTAACAAAAGTGGCTGACAGTCAGCATGAATATTGTATCAAATTCCCTTCTGGGAGCTGAATATCTGCATTCTATCTGAAAGAAATAAGTACAATTGCTTCTTGGCCTTTTGGCTAAGATCAAGTGAAAGAAATAAGTACTTCCAAATTCAAGATTCTTACAAAAGAAGTAAGGAACCCAATTTTCTCTACCAAGTATTTAAAATCCAGACCAAACTTTCTGAACCACATGTTGCATATGTCTGAAATCCCTATTTATTATTTACTTCTCTTTATGTCTACCACTAGGATTCTAATCAAATCCATTATCATCACCTTGCAGCACTAATGTCAAACATTTTTATATTGCCCATAATCTGTTCACATTCAATGAGAATGATCTTTCAAAGACACTCATATGACCATATCTTATCCCACTTCACATTCTTTAGTGTCTTCCTATTGCTTTTAAGATTAAGGCCCAGCTCTTTAACCCGGACACCAAGATGCTTTCTGATCTTCCAACATCTCCTTTTGGAGTGATCTCTCTTCCTTATTATTCTCTTCTTTTTAGTCACATTACTCTTAAAATTTCTCATAGGCCCTGTGGTCCTTTTATTTTCATAGTGCTTCCTGCAAATATCCCTCCTTCTTTCAATATTGCTCCCCAGCTAGTCTACCATGCCCTCCCACTAAATAATGGACTTGAAAGCATCCTTCAGAACTAATTTCTCCAAGAGTGGCTTTCCTGTGCCCCAAATAAGGTCAGAAACTCCTGCTATAAACAGTCCTAGCTTTTGACATTTCTACTTTATGGTATTTATCATAATTTCAAAAAATGGATGTGAATAAATGTAAGCCCTTGTTCTATGAATATATGAACATTCTTTGATGCTGAAAGATAACCTGTTTTTATTATTTTAATTATTCAATAGTAATTTTAAAGATGGGTTTTCTTTCCCTCTCCTTATTCAAGTCAATATACTATAGAAATAGAATTTTCCCAAGACTTTGAAACTGTAACCTGAATCACTCCTTTTGTTCATTATTTTCTTTTTTATTTAGCTTGTACTCTATTGTAAGGAAAAGTCTTTGCTACACAGGCTTTGACCTTCCATAGCACACTGATTTGCGGATAGGCTTTTTTTGTGTGTGTATATGTTTGTTTGTTTCTAAATGTTATCCATTGTTTGGAAACTGCAGTTGGTTCACTTCTATAATATTGGGGAATCAGTTATTCATCAATTGAAATATAGGCAATGCAAACTTATAATTTATGTGCCCTACTTTGAAATCTTAGAGATCTATACATATGAAAAACATTAAAATTAAAAAGCAAAATAAAGTCATTTAATTCACCATTGCACATTGTTCCAAGGAAATTCTTCCTGCTTTGCCATAATTTGTTTTCTTGCAATTGAACCAATTCTACAGTTCCTCAGCAGTTATAATTAAACTGGCTTCATTTTTAAAAGGATTTTTGACAAAATACCTATTGGAAACCAAAAAGGGAAGAAAAAAAGATATTGACAAAATTCTTTCCAATCCAATATTCTTCAAGTGTGAAATGAAATTGGCCAAATTGATGACAGAAAAAAAGTTATCCCTTAACTAAGTTCCTATTCATTCATTCATTTAATAACTAATTACCAAGACTTTTTATATGCCACCTATTGCTCTGGAGTCTGTAAACCCCAACTGAATAGGACTGAGAAGGCCTCTGCCCTTTGCAGAGCTTGCCCACCCTGTGCAAGCCATTTCCTCTTTCTGGGTCAGATTATCTAATTTTTCTGGATTGACATAAGCCGTCAGAAGATCTGCCTTCCAGGATCCCCCATTCCAGGCAGCCACAGCCGGCCCCAAACTCCTTTCCCTGCGCCCAGCATAGGGCCAGCCCCCATTTTCCAAGGGATCTGGCTGAGTGACAGAGACCCTTGCATCACACCAAAGGGCTTTGAGTCCTTAAACTCCTGTCACTGGGGTCAGGGTAAGAACGTCAGAGAGTGGTTTCCAGTGCTCTGAAAATATCAAGTTAAAATGAATGACTTGATTGCCTGAGTTCTCAGCCAGGCGGGAAGGAGAGACATTAAAGTGTTGACTCTTTCATCAGAAACGCTATGATATTTTATAATCTTTAGGAGTTATTTTCTTTTATCATTTTGTTCTTACAGATGAAAAACAAAACTTGAGAGAGCAGTGTGTTTCTTTAACTGCATTTAGCATGCTTGTTTGTTTTTGACTATGCATTTTGTCGTATTTGAAGTATACATTTTTTAATCTGTGGGAAGCACTAAACTTCATTCTGATTTGTTAATCTAAATTGATTTCTGATTGATGAAAAGCACAGAAATCTCAAGTGGTTAAAACAGTATTTTTGACCTAGATATCATAGGTTATTGAAATATTGTAAGAGCAGAGTCATTTGTGTAACTGAACTATTAGTTGCAATCACCATAAAAGCAATTTTATTAACTACATGAAATAAAAAATACTGGAAACCTGTATTTTATGCTTCAATTCAAGTAGTTGTTATCTTGTCATGTTGCATTATAAAAAACTCAGGGCTTTAAAAGGGGACATTATAGTTTGTACATTTTCCCCTTATAAAAATATAATACAGTATTTTATTTATCTTCCATGTTTTCCTCCTTTGGATTATTTATAATAAAAATACTGACACATAACTTAAGGAAAAGAAAAAGACAATACTGTAAACATCCATGGTTAATATTTAGCAGATTTTCTGATTGCTAATCCCCAAGCCATTCTGGCTTAGTATTTGTTTGGATTTCTTTTTCAGTTGTAAAACCTTCTGCAGTGGATTTGGAAAAATAGTTTTCCTAGTTATATAACCTGGCAACAGAATTTACTTCTGCCCTAGGATTATATTATAGGTGAAAATGTTCATATTCATTGATGGGGGGCAGTTTTTATTTTCCTTCTTCTTAAATAGTTTATTGTCAAGTTGGTTTCTGTATAACACCCAGTGCTCATCCCAACAAGTGCCCTCTTCCATTCAAGGAGCAATTGTTTTATTTTCTATTAAGTATACAGCTTCTTGTCAGCAACAATAATGAAAAAGCAATACAATACAAGCTCCCATTTATTAATTATATAGTATGTACCCAGCAAGGTGGCACTATATATAAATATTGTCTCATTTGTTCCCACAATAAGCCTATGGAGAAGCATTATTATTTTCATTTTAGAGATGCAAATACTGAGGTTTTAAGATATGAACCTTATACAAAGTCCAAAATCTGAAAGCAGTACAGTTTGAGCTCTTGTTTGACAGCAAAGATCTTATTCCTGACCTCTACCTTCACAATCCAGTGTCCCTACTTACAAAATAAAGGTCTTCTTATGATCAACTAATAAAATGATCTTGCATAAACCAAATTCTTAGGTTGAGATAGAATATGATCTACAGGGCTTAGTTACATTAATTTAAAAATCACTAAGGAGGCAAGGATTTTCAGGGAGGAGAGATAATAAGCCTACATATGTCCATTCCAATCAATTGCAACACTTTTATTAAAACAGGATATCTCCATGGCTACTGTGCTCCCACGAGCTCCTTCTCCTTGTGTGTGTGTGTGTGTGTGTATGTGTATGCATATATGTACGTATATGTGCAAATGTGTTGAGTAGCACTCAGGTGGAATATGGGCAATATAATTGGGCACACCAGGGGTGATCTGGAGAATCAGGGTTCTTACTTAAACATAACTGTTTCATCAAATACTGTATGCTACCTGTATCCTGAAATTGCCAGTCAACCAGTACATTGAATGGGAATAGTGTGTCTACTAATGGGACATTTTATTTTCCAGTAGAGGTGGCCCTGTGGGCTACAGAATAGAGGAATGAAAGGGAAAAAACCAAAGCAAAATATTGGTCAGGCAGAATAAAATACATTGTCAGCTCTTGCACTGTGAGGGAAAAATCAAGGTCGGGGAAATGGCATGGAAATCAGTGGTGGCCAGATGGTTCTATTCAGAGACAAAGAACTGAGGACAAAGCCTGCTATAGCTTCCCAAGTCATGTTGTACACCACTACAGCAATATCTTATTTACATCCATTGGGACCTGGGCACAGTTGTGCCATGTGATATATGGAGATAGAGAAGAGTATAATTTTACTTTTAAGACCTTTGAGTAAGATTGCAGCAGGAAGCTTTTCTTCCTAGAAGAATGACCTTCTTTCACAGAATTGGATGAGAATTATTGTAACCCTTAAGGATACTATTGCTCTCAAGGTGGGAAGATACATGAAGCTTAGTAATGGGATAGGACCTGAGTCTTTGGAACCAGAAAGCAATGAACTTGTCATGGAGTTGCTGCAAGAACAACATCACAAGATAGAAGTAGTATTTTAAGGGAAGAGTATAGT
The DNA here is from genome assembly GCF_003009895.1 of Hyaena hyaena. Classification (NCBI taxonomy): domain Eukaryota; kingdom Metazoa; phylum Chordata; class Mammalia; order Carnivora; family Hyaenidae; genus Hyaena; species Hyaena hyaena. Next base: position 89,138 of record NW_024081986.1, on the reverse strand, counting down.
GGGGAACTGCACTTATTGAATTAGGTTACTTGCCAGGTAAAGGAAAACTTAATGTAAAAAGTAATTAGTGTATCAAGCCTAAGGATACAGAATATTCAGAGATAGTACACCTTGAGTAAAGATTCCATTGGATCACCTGTTGAGGAAAGATTGTATATCACAGGAAAAAATATTACCGATTTCTTTCTTTTTGAGGTTGCTTTCACAGAAGGTCTGGAATTGGCCCCTGGAGCTGTGCATCCCTCCTTCTAAAGAAGGCTCATTTCATGTGGATTTTGAGAGACGATGCTTATTATAACACTTTCTCAAATTACCAGAGTCATGAATTAGTGTTATCATTGCACAGGCATATCAGAAAGCAGAAGGTTTCATCACTGTGAGCAGGTTTCTCTGACATACTGATTGCTTTAAATATGTTGCATTGTTGGCCAGGAACTCCCTCTCAATTACTGAAAAAGCTAAATGTAATGGAAAATACTTAATTTTCCCTGGATAACTTCTCAGTTGTCTCCCTTTTAAATGTTTACAGTTAGATCTCTATGGATAGTCAATTTTTCTCTCCTCCTCCACCCAAATTTATCATTTTTAAAGTTGCCTACATCGTGTGTGTGTGTGTGTATGTGTGACTATAATACAATTTAAAAGTGAGCAAGAATATCACATTTGTAAAACAAATATAAAACAAATGCCACATGATAGGGTTGGGCAGAACAAATACAACTTCTTAGGGTAAAATTTGAAACAACTTTATAAAAAATTACCAAGGCAGTCCCCTGCAGCAATTAATTATTAGGAAATTAAATATATTGAATTAGCTTTTATCTTATATCTATAGCTATTTATATACACTCTGCAAGCAAAAGTTTTTATAAAATCTTCTCTAATGGTAATGTTTCATAACTGTATGAGAAATTTAAGGTAATGGATACAATGTCAAATCTATTTCCTCTCAGATCGGGATGGAACAATTAGCCGTTAGTAAGTTAGCAAGTCTAGCTCAATCATCACAGTGTTATCTCAGTATTTTAATAAACTTCTTTTAGAAATATAACTTTTCCTTGCTTTATGTCGTTACCTCTCACCTGTAGTTTGAAAAAAGGTTGAAGAAAATGTTTATTGAAAATAGCTAAACTGAAGGATCTCTGAAGCCAGCATATACTTTGAAACCCTGGGGGAGAAATAGAAGAACCAATGGCCAAATAAAAATATTCTGCATAGATCCTAAATGTTTTTGCATGTGTGCAGCAGTAATTATTAGAAAATCCAAAATTTTCAGACCTGTTGATCTTCTAAGAGCTGCTATAGTATTTTTCTTGAGCCCTAGAAATGTGCTATTTAACTATGACTGTAAACTATTCCTCCCATTCACTTTAACTTATCTATGATAAATAGGCACTAATAAAGGGCTCTGTCATTTAAATAAATGGCATACTTCATCACTTCCTTTTAACACTTTCTACCATCCTTCATATTACCTGCACAGCTGACAAGTAGAAAAATTAAATGCACTGAGTCTCATCTCTGCCTTGTGGTCTGCCTACCATCTGGTAGGTTATCAGTGCCCTGACATCTATGTTTTGGTCTCTTTGTTATTTACTTTAATTCAACAGATTAAAGAAAATTATTAAACCTAATGTCTAATACTTCTTGTTACTACAAATATCAGTGCTAATTGCATTTTTATTATTTTTAATAAGTCCATTTGAATAAGTATCAGAGGTTCAAGTTTGACTTGTTGGTTGTAACTAGACAATGCTTAGACCATAAACTCAAATATTTGCTGTTAGGAATATAAGCAATAATAAATACATAGAGAGGTACTGAGGAATGCCACTGGTCTTGAATTACTATTGTTACTATTGTTATTATTTTAATGAAAGCAAGAAAGCGCTATTAATAGAATCTGTTTCCTGCCATATTGCACTTTTTATGTCATAAAATGTACTTTTGAGAAATATTGACCTGTTTTGGACATAGGCATGCTGACAAAATAATGTGTATTTATATGACAGTAAATGAAAAGGATATATTAAATACACCGACATGTATTGCACAATTTTTTAATTTGAAATGTTGACAGTAGTATATTTAATAGTACAATATTCTATGAATTTCCATTAAAGTCAGGAATAGTCTAAATTTGTTCACTCTTGGTCTTATCATTTAAAATTATTCTGAAAATTCTAGTCATTTCAGTCAGAAAAGAGAGAAAATAGAGAGGTATAAATATTACATAACCGGAACACAAATTTGACAATACTTTGATATCCAAAGCACTAATCAAAAATATTACAAATTCAATAAAATGATTGATTATAAAAGTAAATACTGAAAAAAACGATGATATTCCCTAATACTACTCCAAACAAGTTAACTTATATTTGAGAGTGGCAGGGCATGTGTCTTATCCCTGGAGAACACCTGTCTTCTGGCATGACTGGAAGGTTCCATGAGGCATTCTGAGTCCTCCAGGGTCTGACCTTATTGGCTATAGTTTGGATCCTCATATCTGCTGCCATAATGGAGCTAGGGATAAGGTTCCGGTTTATGAATAAGAATCTGGATGAATGAACTCAGGCTCTTATCACTTATGAGAAACCCTCGAAGATGTTCTCTTCTCTGAATTAATGGAATAATAATTATCTGTATAACTCTTGTGTTGGTACAAAACTGCCTAATAGTAGATATCTAATATAGGCTACAGTTAAATTTCCTGGGATGATAACTCAGAGTGGATCCAAAATATCAAATTATTTAAAATGCAAGTCAACAAAATAGCCAGAATGAGTCTATGCACAGACTGACTTGGAATTCAGGAATAAAATACAAAATTTAGACAAATCCAAGTTCTTGCTTGGTCTGGCACCATCTAGTGGTATTTGCTTGACCTGATGAGATGTTTCTGGCACCATTGACTACCTGTGGGCTTCCTGGATGGCATCAGACCCTTAAGGAATCACCTATTTAGGTGATATTTGTTGGCCAGATTTTGGAATATGAGCACGGGGAGAATATTGGAGATGAGAGGATCCCTCTCCCCATTTCTTAGAGTGGAGTCACCTGGATATTTCATCCAGTCTTGTTCTCCCGTTCATATCCTATCCCACACCTCACAAGAAAATAAGAACTTTAGGTGCCGCTTCGCACATTGCACCCATGTCCCCTAGCCATTTTGAGAAAATGGCCAAAAAAGAATAAGACGCCACTCACCGATAGTGTTGCATCTAAATTTGTGTTGTTGTGCTTACAATATTGTTTTATGGGGAGATGGAAGGATTTCACCTGTTTTTTATTGTTTGAGGAAATAACTTTTCATTGCTCTCCATGACACTCCACTTGTAATACAACACAGACGCCTCTGTTTAATAAAATACCTTGAATTTTTATGATAAGAAACAATTATTTAAGGTCATGGTTTCCATATTGTGTGCAAAGATGGTCCAAAGCTCTTCAGTAAACTTCCAGTAAATCACCACATATTTAAATTTTTTCAAAGACAACACAGTCTGTCAGACACAGAACAAACCAGTTGAATGAGGCTATATATTTACAGTTTCAGCCTTAAATCATATATATAACTTAGTGCAACATCATATTTTTGCAAAGCTTAGTTTTTGATGGTTGCTGTAATAAAAAGCAAGTACAACACAAAATCAGTGAGGAACAGAAGAAGATGGTGAATGTGTTCAATCTTATTCTAAAGTTTGAGAAATTAAACCAGGTTTAGTAGGTATGGGCATCTCATTATTAAGAAACTGTGGTAATTAAAGATCGAAATAAAAATAAGGTTTTATGTATTAATATATATTACTTAGTCATTGGCTACTAATTTTTAGCACATAAATATTTATTGTTTGGACATGTCTGCTTAACAAACAAAACTCACATATTTCATTTAGCCCAAGAGTACCAAGTATGAATGCCACAAAATGAGAAAGTTTGGAAACATCTGAGTTGAGGAGTTATTCTAATTGCACTTTAGATCCTTGGGAATCTATGAAATAATGGAAAAAACCCTTATTATAAACTGTCAGAAACTGCAATTTTGAGCACTTATGTGGTTACTTGTGGCAACACACACACATATACATATATATACATATACATACATATATAAATACATATATATACATATACATACATATATAAATACATATATATACATACATATATGTGTATATATATATATAGAGAGAGAGAGAGAGAGAGATCACTGATATAAATTGCATCCACTATAGGTCAAACGCCAACCAAAAAAACATGTTGTCTCCTTCTGTCTTTCTGTCCTTGTTTCATGTTTTCTGTCAGCTCATGTGTTTTGATGACATTTTAATTGTGGCTCAGGAAAATAGATGGGAAAGGGTCTCATTTTAAAAGAAGACTCTGCAGGGGTGCCTGGGTGGCTCAGTCGGTTAAGCACCTGACTTTGGCTCAGGTCATGATCTCCTGGTTCCTGAGTTCAAGCCCCACATTGGGTTCTGTGCTGACAGCTCAGGGCCTGGAGCCTGCTTCAGATTCTGTGTCTCCCTCTCTCTCTCTGCCCTCCCCTGCTCACGCTCTGTCTCTGTCTCTGTCTCAAAAATAAATAAACATTAAAAAAATAAATAAAAGAAGTCTCTGCAGTGTTTTGTTGTAGGCTACATGTGCATGTATTGTGTGTGTGTGTGTGTGTATGTATGTGTGTGCGCACGCATGTGTGTACTGCTCTAATTAGAAACCGCCTTTTCTAATTTACTCTAATATCCAAATAGTGCAGTGATATCTTTATGCAAGCCTAAATTGCCCTCTCATCCCCCATATTCATTTTAGTTACATGAACATTAAAAACATGAATGGCTAGGCATATTATTTACTGAAATCAAATGAAGGTGCAAAAACTGCTCTGTATTCCTTGAATGTTTAGAAAATATAGGGTTTCTGTCAAACCAAAAATATTAGTTAATGTCATTTTCCTGGAAGCTATGTTATTTGAAAACATTTCCAAATCACTAAAACCCTTTCATATATTGTATTTTAACCATGTGGTGAAAGTTTTGAAAAAAGTCTTATTTGGAAGCAACTACTTAATCTTACTGAAGTTATATTTATTCAGGAGATTTCAAGTATATCACAATGGAGATAGTCATGAAAGATGAGTCAGAGGATAATGACAGGAAAAATCACAATGGACTTCAACAAGCCAGTTAATCCCACTTTTTACAGATGTTTTACTGCCACTTGAAGACTAAATAGTTACCCATTGAGCTTGATGTGACTTTTGAGAGGAAAGCACAGTATATTCTGAGCCCATAGTTTGTAAGTGCTACTGCTTGAAATGTTCATTTCCCACATGACCTCTACAATGTTTTATTACATTTTATTAGGAACAGACAGGGGCGTAAGGAGACACTTGAGGAAAATCCAAACAGCAAAGGAGATAATGTTGTAGAGTATTCAGAGTTGAAAATTGTTGTAGTTTGTAACCCAATAAGGAACATATGAAGTTAGAAAATAAAGTCAGCCACCTGTAGCCTTGATTTTGTGCTTGCTAGATGTGTTCACTGAAGGCAGAGAAAGAAAATGTGTTTTAAACTCCATGGGCAGCCATTTGGGAAGGGTTAGTAGGAGCTTATAGATTATCAACATTTTTCAGGTACCTAGCCATTCTACCTTCGATATCTAAACTCCTTTCTTTGAGGTTAGTTTATCTGTGGGAATTCAAAGTAAGCGGATGTGCCTGCTTTTAGAACTTTATGAAATCATCATAAAAGTAAGAATCATGTACCTTTTACTATAGTATTGTGTAAAAAATCTTTCATACAACTCTTCAATAATTACTGTATACTTACATTAACCAACAATTGAGTGATTGTTTTCTGTCAAACTCTGAGTTAGAAGCATTTTAATTTGTTTTTTTTTTATTTTTTTAAATGTTTTATTTATTTCTAGGAGAGAGAGAGAGAGAGAGAGAGAGAGAGAGACAGCATGAGCAGTGGAGGGTCAGAGAGAGAGGAAGTGACAGACTCTGAAACAGGCTCCAGGCTCTGAGCTGGCAGTCAGCACAGAGCCCGACGCTGGGCTCGAACCCATGGACCGCGAGATCATGACCTAAGCGAAAGTCCGACGCTTAACCGACTAAGCCACCCAGGCGCCCCTAATTTGGTTATTTTAATTATCACAATCACTCTCTGGTTAGGTTCTGTTATTAACCATTATTATTATATCTAACTATCTATTACTATATGTTTATTACCATAACTATCTATTACTATATATGTTATCATCCATTATAAGAATGAGGAAACTGAAATCCAAGGAAATTACAAGATCATTGGACAATAAGTCACAGAACAAGGATTTGAGCCTAACCTAACCATTTGATATAGAGCCTAAGTTCATTATCCCCCAATTTCAAAATACTGAAATGAGACTGTGGCTTGAAATTAGTATAAATAATTTATATCATGCTTATACTTATTAATATCTTCCTTCAGTAAAGACTTTTGTTAAATCCATGGTGTATCTTAAAAATGTATGGTATTTTAGAATCAAGGAAATGGAATATTAGAGAAGACCACCAGTTCTGGGGAGTGAGGAAGCTGTCAGTCAAGGGAACACAGATCAGTGAAAAGAGAGTATTTTACTAAGAAGTCAAGTCAGGGTTTTTTTAAGTTTTTATTTAATTTTCAGTTAGTTAACCTACATTGTAATATTAATGACAGTTGTACAATGTAGTGATCTCACACTTCCATACTTCATCCTATGCTCATTACACCAAGTACACTCCTTAATCCCTGTCACCTATTTTACCCATCTCCTCACATACTCTACCTCTGGTAATTATCTGTTTGTATTCTATAGTTAAGAGTTTATTATTGTTTTGCTTCTCTTTTTTATGGCTGAGAAATATTCCATTGTATATGCATACCATACCTTCCTTATCCATTCATCAGTCAATGGACACTTAGGCTGTTTCTGTAATTTGGCTATTGTAGATAATGCATCTATATGAATTAGTGTTGTTTGGGGGGGGAGTAAATATGCAGTAGTGTGATTACTGTATCATGGGGTAGTTCTATTTTTAACTTCATGAGGAAATGCTATACTCTTCGACAGTGGCTACAACTAGTTTGCTTTCCCACCAATAGTGCAAGAAGGTTCCCTTTTCTCCACATCGTCACCAATACCTGTTGTTTCTTGCGTTGTTGACTTTTGACATTCCAATACATGTGAGGTGATATCTAATTATAGTTTTGATTCCCCTGATGATAAGTGGTAATGAGCATCTTTTCATGTGTCTGTTGGCCATCTGTAATGTTTTCTTTTTTAAAAATACTTTTTAACATTTTGTTTTTATTTTTTGAGAGACAGAGAGAGACAGAGTAGGGGAGAGACAGAGAGAGGAAGATACAGAATTCAAAGCAGGCTCCAGGCTCTAAGCTGTCAGCAAAGAGCCTGATGCAAGGGTTGAACTCACACAAACTTTGAGATCATGACCTGAGCCAAAGTCGGCCACTAAACTGACTAAGCCACTCAGGTGCCCCTAATGCTTCCTTCGGTGAAATGTCCATTCATGTCTTCTGCCCATTTTTTTGGTTTTGGGGTGTTGAGGTTTGTAAGTTCTTCATATGTTTTGGATACTAATACTTTATCAAAAATGTCATTTGCAAATCTATCCTCTCCTTCCATAGTTTTCCTTTTAGTTTTGTTGATTGTTTCCTTTGCTGTGCTGAAGATTTTTATTTTGATGAAGTCCCAATGGTTTATTTTTGCTTTTGTTTCCCTTGCCTCAGGAGATTTATTTAAAAAGAAGTTGATGTGACCATGGTTAAAGAGGTTACTGCCTATGTGCTCCTCTAGGATTTTTATGGTTTCAGGTCTCACATTTAGATCTTATTCAGTTTAGAGTTTAGTATTATGTATGATGTAAGAAGTGGTCCAGTTTCACTCTTTGCATGTTGCTGTCTAGTTTTCCCAGCACCAAGTGTTGAAGAGACTTTTTCCCATTGGGTATTTTTTCCTGCTTTGTTGAAGATTAATTAACGATATTAATTTCTAGGTATTCTGTTCTCTTGATGTATGTGTGTATTTTTGTGTCCGTTCCATACTGTTTTGATCACAACAGCTTTGCGATATAACTTGAAGTCCAAAATTATGATGCCTATAGCTTTGCTTTTCTTTTTCAAAATTGCTTTGGCTATTCGGGGACTTTTGTGGGTCCATACATATTTTAGAATTATTTGTTCTAACTCTGTGAAAAAATGCTGTTAGCCTTTTCATAGGGATTACATTAAATGTGAAGCTTGCAGGGTGCCTGGGTTGCTCAGTCGATTAACCATCCAACTTCGGCTCAGGTCATGATCTTGCAGTTCATGAGTTTGAGCCTCACGTCGGGCTCTGTGCTGACAGCCAGCTCAGAGCCTGGAGTCAGTTTCAGATACTGTGTCTCCCTCTCTCTCTGACCCTCCCCTGCTCACGCTGTCCCTCTTTCTCTCTCTCAGAAATAAATAAATAAATAAACAAATAAATAAATAAATGTGTAGCTTGCTATACTTGAATAGTATAGATATGTTAACAATATTCTAACAAACCAAGAGCATGGACTGTCTTTCCATTTCTTTGTGTCATGTTCAATTTATTTCATCATACAGCCATTAGTTTCAAAAGCAGGAGACATACTTAGCTGTTCTAAAACAGAGACTTAGACAAATTGCCCAAGTTTTTCATGGACCTAACCATTCTACCTTAGGTATCTAAACTTAGATATCTAAGGTATCTAGGCAATGTTCGGGAATTTATCCCAAATGAAATGTACATCCAGAGATCTAAGCAAAACAGACAAGTAAAATGCCTAATGGAGAATTTAAAGCAACAATCACAAGTATACTTACTGGGCTTGAGAAAACAATAGAAGACATCAATGAGACTCTTACAACAGAGATAAAAGAGTTAAAAAGGAATCAATCAGAGATGCATAATGCAATAAACAAGACTGGGAACAAGACTGATGCAATGAACAGTGGGCCAGAAGAATCAGAGGAATGAATTAGTGACCTAGAAGACAAAATAATGGAAAACAATTAAGTTGAACAAAAGACAGAAATAATAGTTATGCAACAGGAGAATCAACTTAGGGAACTCAGTGACTCAATCAAATGTAATAACATTCGTATTATAGGAGTCCAAAAAGAAGAAGAGAGAGAGAAAAGGGGGGAGAAAATTTATTTGAGGAAATAATGGCTAAAAACTTTCCTAACCTGGAAAGAAGTATATATCCAGATCCAACAGGCACAGAGAATTCCCACCAAAATCAAGAGAAAAGAATTTCTTAACTTACAAGGGAAGACCCATAAGGCTAGCTACATATTTCTCAACAGAAACTTGGCAAGCAAGAAGGGAGTGGCATGAAATACTCAAAGTGCTGAAGGGGGAAATTTGCAATCAAGAATTTTCTATCCAATGAGGCTGTCATTCAGAATAAAAGGAGGGATAAAGAGCATTTCGCACTAACAAAAACAAAGGAGTTCGTGACCACTAAACCAGCCCGGCAAGAAATATTAAAGAGGACTCTTTGAAGGGAAAGGAGAGAGAGATCAAAAGGGACAAAGACAAGAAAGGATAAGAGAAGATCTCCAGAAACAACAACAAATCAATAAAATGGCAATAAATGCATATCCATCAATAATTACTTTGAATGTAAATGGACTAAATGCTCCAATCAAGAGACATAGGGTGTCAAAATTGGACAAAATAATAAAACCCATCTATATGCCACCTATAAGAGACTCATTTCAGACCTAAAGACAATCTGCAGATTGAAAGGGGTAGAGAAACATTTATCATGCAAATGGGTGTCAAAAGAAAGCAGGTATAGTGATGCTTATATTGGTCAGACTAAACTTTAAAACAAAACTGTAATAAGAGATTTAAAAAATCGCACTATATCATAATAAAGGGGACAATCCAATAAGATCTAACAATTGTAAATATTTATGCATCCAACGTGAAAGCACCCAAATACTTAAAACAATTGATAGCAAACCTAAAGGAACTAATTGATAATGATACAGGAATAGTAGGGAATTTTAACACCCCACTTACTTTAATGGACAGATCATCTAAACAGAAAATAAACAAAGAAACAATGGCTTTGAATGACACACTAGAGCTGTTGGACTTAACAGATGTATTCAGAACATTCCATCCTAAAACAATAGAATATATATATTTTAACGCAAATGATACACTCTCCAGAATAAGTCACATACTAGGTCATAAATCAGGCCTCAATACATACAAAAGGACTGAAATCATACCATGCACCTTTTCTGACCACAACACTATGAAACTAGAAGTCAAGCGCAAGAAAAAACTTGGAAATATTACAAATACATGGAGATTAAACAATATGCCACTGATCAGTGAATGGGTAAACCAGGAAATCAAAGGAGAAATAAAAACAATGCATGAAAGCAAATCAAAATGAAAACCCAACCATCCAAAACCTTTGGGATGCCGCTAAATCCGCCAGTCATAAGAGGGAAGTATATAACACTACAGACCTACTTTGAGAAGCAAGAAAAATCTCAAACAAACAACCTAACCTTACACCTAAAGGAGCTAGAAAAAGAACAACTAATGAAGCATAAAGCCAGTAGACAGAGAGAAATAATAAAGATAAGAGTAAAAATAAATGATATGGAAACTAAAAAAAAACCAATAGAACACATCACATCAAATAAACCAGGAGCTACGTCTTAGAAAAATTAACAAAATTGATAAGCCTCTAGCCAGACTTTTCAAAACGAAAAGAGAAAGGACCCACAAATTAGAGAGGAGAAATAAAAAAACCAACGCCACAGGAAATACAATTATGAGAATATTATGAAAAACTAAATGCCAACAAATTGGACAACCTGGCAAATTTGGAGAAATCAAGGTGTTGATCCCATCTACAATTGCACCAAAACAATAAAATACTTAGTAATAAACCTAACAAAAGAGGTGAAAGACCTATGATCTTAACACTATAAAACATTGGTGAAAGTGGGGCGCCTGGGTGGCTCAGTCAGTTAAGCATCAACTTCGGCTCAGGTCATGATCTTGTAGTCCATGGGTCTGAGCCCCACATCGGGCTCTGTGCTAACAGCTCAGAGCCTGTGATCTGTTTCAGATTCTGTGTCTCCCTCTCTCTCTGCTGCTCCCCCATCTCGTGCTCTGTCTCTCTCTGTCTAAAAAATAAATAACTGTTAAAAATTTTTTTTAAAAATTGGTGAAAGTCAGCATATTTAGGCTCTAGAAGAGAGGGGGCTCCATCATGCTCACCTTATCAAAAGGCTGAAGACAACATTCTGGAAGGAAAATTCTAAGAAGGTATGAGGTCATTGACTGATTAAAACAAGTTCCATTCTTCCTTGCTACAGAGAGGCTTCAGTCCACTGCTGATCTGACCTACTGAGGTCCCTCAAAATTCATCGTTCTTAACAATCTCAACTGATTATAATGATTTGGGGAACATTTCAACATTCAGTTTGAAATTTCCTGGGCACATACCACACAAGTGGAAAGTTTCCCTTTCTTTTATTTTTACAAGACATAAATAAAAGAATTATAACCCTGAGGGGGGAAAAACATCAAGAATTTGGAAAAGATGGGGTGCCTGGATGGCTCAGTCAGTTAAGCATTTGAATTCCGCTCAGGTCATGATCTTGCAGTTCATGGGTTCAGCTGTGCTGACAGCTCAGAGCCTGGAGCCTGATTCGGATTCTGTGTTTCCCTCTCTCTCTGCCCCTCCCCTGCTCGCTCTATGTCTCTCTCTGTCTCAAAAATAAATAAACATTTAAAAATATATTAAAAAAAGAATTTGGAAAAGTTATCATATATCAAGAAAACAAAAATGTAGAGGATTTATTTTAATAAAGAATAAAAATAGGATGAGAATAGTCAGTGCACCCAGAGCTCCGCATTTTAAAGAAGAGCATTTTCATGGAAAGTAAATAGTAGAATTGGTGACAAGAGCCTACTAACATGCTCAAAAGTATACAGAAATCTAGTATTTTTCAGGGTGAAAATGGAATACGCAAATATACTGTATATCAGAAATGAGATATAGGACAGTAATATCAATAAGTGGTATTTTAAAAACTTTAGTGAAATTAAATATTTAATTTTAAAATGAAAAATTTTAAGGGATTTAAAGAATTTCAAAGGTAGGAAATCAAGATCTTTGGGAGAAATGAAAAGAATTGTCAAAAAAGGAGAAAGAAGGGAGGGACTTAGTTTTACCAGGAAGTTGGGTCCCACCCCCATATTTGTGTCATAGACTTAATATTGAAAAACTTTATTTTGTATTAAACTGATATCCCAAGAGATTTTTTTTAGATTAGGGACAGTTATAAAATTTATTGATTTAATTAATAAATGAGGAAGGTAAACCCAGTTTTGAAAAAGAAGAGTAATGAGGATGGATTGAACTATCAGATGCAATAAAGCATTAGTAATTGTAACAGTGTGATACTGACGGAATAACATAGATCATTAATAAATGAAATATAGTAGAAAGTTCATAATCAGACATAAATCTATATGAAAATTAATTATAATTATAGTATCTTACAACAGGATATAAAAAGCACACTTTTCAAATTATGTGAAAAATTAAAAACAATTAGATAACTACTTCATATGATAAAATGAAACCCAGGGAAAATATTGGTTCAAAAGTAACAAAATATGATTCTAAAGTAAAATATTGATAAGTACATAATTCTGGCTTGGGAGGGGGCTTTCTAAACATAACACTAATGTTTGAAGCAGGAAAAGAAAAGATTGATAAATTTCAAGCATTAACAGAAATACAAAGAAGATAGCAAGAAAGTTAAATCATTAGAACATAAAGTTTCTGGAAATGGCAATTTAAAATTATTTGAAAAATACATACAAGAGCTCATAATAAAAATTATACAAATTTATTAGTGGTGAATATAATAGAAATTGGTTAACATTGACAAACAATTAAAATATATTTAAATTGTAAATGGAATATTTCAACTATCAATTTGACATTATGTGTAGTCATAGGTAAAATGTTTAGACATTCTTATGCACAAGTGATGTATTTTATTACAAAGTTTCATAAGCTGAACTATCCACATCATCTTTGTCCCCACAATCCCATTTAGAAAAAGGTACATTAAGGAAAGAATCATAGAGATTTATAAAGATATTTTGCAGGAATTCTCAATCTGATATTTTGTCATAAGGTAAAATTGGCATTAATCTATATGTGCAAGACAGGGGATAAGTTAAAGAATTATGGTAGACCTTCCTATTGAAATAATTGATGGCCTCTTAAAATTGCTTCTTAACAAGACTACATGAAGTTAGAAAGTGTTTCTTAATATACTATAACTTAAAAAATTATGGAAAATTCTATTTAAAATATATGTAAGACAATTAAAAAATTTTAAGTAACTATTCAGTGATTCTTTATCTTTATAATAAATCCACTCTCAATTCTTGGAAATCTGTAATATAATAAGTGACTGGGCAGCCTGATTTATGTGTTGATATTGTTTGTATATAATGCAAAGCCTTGAATAGATAAATGCAAAAATGGTTTGTATATATAAATAATGTAAAAAAAGGTAATAAAAGATATTGTAGTAGTGTTGTGTGGTGAGAGATAATAGCTACACTTGTGAGTACAGCATAACATATAAACTTGTCAAATTACTATGTGGTATACTTGAAACTAATGTAATGTTACATGTCAACAGAAATAATAAATAAATAAATAATACATTTTTCAGATTCTCTATTTTATTTATTTTTGTTGCAGTATAATTGACATAATATGTCTTGTTCATTTCAGGTGTACATTTTAGTGACTTCGTATTTTTATATCTTATGAAATGGTCCCAATGATATCATCACCACCTGTCACCATATAAAGCTATTATAATGCTGTTGACTATATTCCCTATGGTGTACCTTGTATCACTCTGACTTATTTGTTTATTTTTATTTTTTCCAAGTTTTTATTCAAATTCCAGTTAATTAACAAACAGTGTAATGTTAGTTTCAGATGTAGAATTTAGTAATTCATCACTAACATACAGCACCTTGTGCTTATCATAAGTGTCCTCCTTAATACCCATCACCCATTTATCCCATTCTACCCACTACCTCCCTCCATCGACTCTGTTCTATTTAGTTAAGAGTCTGTTTTCTGGTTTCTGGCCTATTTTCCCCTTCCTGTGGTAATTTGTTTCTTAACTTATTTATTTTTTAATTAAAAGTTTTTGTACCTCATAACCCCCTTCACCTATTTCATCCTTTCCAATCTCTCCCAGCTCTGGTAACCAACAATTTGTTTCCTGTATATATGAATGTATTTCTGTGTTGTTTTTGTTTGCTTCATTGTTAGATTATACATGTAAGTTAAATCATATAGAATTTGTCTTTCTCTGTCTGACTTATCTCGATATAATGTGCTCTGTGTCCACTTATGTTGACACAAATGGCAAGATTTCATTTTTAATGGCTGAATAGTATTCCAGTGTGTGTGTGTGTGTGTGTATACCACTTCTTATTTATCCATTCATCTATCAGTGGCACTTAGGTTGCTTCCATATCTTGCCTTCTATAAATAATGTTGCATTGAATATTAGGGTGCATATATATCTTTGAATTATTTTCTTCTTCTTTGGAAATATTCAGAAATGGAATTATAGGATCATATGGTAGTTCCATTTTTAATTTTTTGAGGATTATCCATACTTTTTTCCATACTGGTTGTCTCAATTGAAATTTCCACCAACAGTGCATGAGTGTTCTCTCATCCCCACATACTCACTAATACTTGTTACTTTTTTGTCTTTTTGATTCTAGGCATTTCAACCGGTGTGAAGTTTTATCTCATTGTGGTTTTGATTTGCCTTTTCCTGATGATTAGTGATTTCAAGAATCTTTTCATATGCCTGTAGGTTATTTGTATGTCTTCTTTGTAAATATGTCTGTTGAGGTCCTCTGCCCATTTTTTAACTGGGTTGTGTTTTTGAAGAAAAGTCATGTAAGTTCTTTAAGTTCTTATGTTGGATATTAACCTCATATCAGATCTGTAACTTGCAAATATCTTCTCCCAATCAATAGATGCCTATTTGTTTTGTTGATGGTTTTCTTTACTGTATAAAATCTTTTTAGTCTGATGTAATCCCATTTCTTTATTTTAGTTCTTGTTGTCCGTGTTTAAGGACAAAAAATTTTGCTAAATATTGTTAAAACTAATATGTTTATTGCTTATGTTTTCTTCTTGGAGTTTTATGGTTTCACATCTTACATTCAAATCTTTAATCCATTTTGAAGTTACTTTTGTATATGATTTAAGATAGTGATCCAGCTTATTATTTTGCATGTAGCTGTCCAGTTTTCCCAACACTATTTATTGAAGAGACTTATCCACCATTGTCTGTTCTTGCCTCCTAGATTAATTTTTTAAATTTTTTAAATGTTTATTTACTTTTGAGAGACAGAGAAACGGTGTGCAAGTGGGGGAGGGGCAGAGAGCGAGAGGGAGACACGGAATCCACGGCTCCAGGCTCTGAGCTATCAGCACAGAGCCTGATGCGGGGCTCAAACCCACAAGCTGTGAGATCATGACCTGAGCAGAAGTCGGAGGCTTAACCGACTGAGCCACCCAGGCGCCCCTGTCATAGATTAATTGACCATATATGCATGGATTTTTATGTTGACTCTCTTTTGGATTTTATTGATCTATTGGTCTATTTTCATGTTAGTATCATATTGTTTTGATTACTACAGATTTGAAGTTTAGGTTGAAATCAGGGTGTATAAAACCTCCAGTTTTGTTCTTCTTTCTCAAATTGGCTTTAGCTATCTGTGGTCTTTTATAGTTTCATACAAATTTTAAGATTCTTTGTTTTAGTTCAGTTAAAAATGCTATTGATATTTTCATAGAAATTGCATTGAATATGTAGATTTATTTGGGTGGTATGAGCATTTTCGTAATCTTAATTCTTCTGATCCATGAGCTTTGTGTATTTTTTTCATTTGTGTCATCTTCAGTTTCTTTAATCAATATCTTATAGTTTTCAGTGTATAAGTCTTTTATCTCTCTGGCTAAATTTATTCCTAGTCTTTTTATTCTTTTTGATATAATTATAAAAGTGATTATCTTTTTAAATTTCTCTATCTGATTGTTAGTAGTGTACAGAAATGCAATGTATTTCTGTATTTAATTTTGTTTCCAGAGATCTTACTGGATTCATTTATAAGTTCTAATAGTTTTTTTGGTCAAGTCTTTAAGGTTTCTCTATATAGTATCATGTCATCTGCAAATAGTGACAGTTTTACTTCTTCTTTTCAAATTTGGATACCTTTTATTATTTTTTTCTTGATGCAGCTAAGACTTCTAGCACTGTGTTGAATAAAAGTAGTAAGAATGGAAATCGCTGTCTTGTTTCTGATCTTAAAGGAAAAGATTTCATCTTTTCCCCATTGATTTTTATGTTAGCTGTTGGTTTATTTTATATGGCCTTTGTTATGTTGAGGTAGATTATCTCCTTACTTTCTTAAGAGTTTTCATAAGTGAATGTTGAATTTGTCAAATGCTTCTATATCAATTGAGATGATCATATCATTTTTATTCCTCATTTTGTTATATGATGCATCACATGATTGATTTGAAAATGGTTAGCTATTCTTGCATCCCTGAAATAAATTCCTCTTGATTGTGGTACATGATCCTTTTAATGTGTTATTGAATCTAGCTTGCTAATATTTTGATGAGGATTTTTGCATCTATGATGTTTGACTGTAATTTTTCTTGTGTGTGTGTGTGTGTGTGTGGTGTCTTTGTCTAGATTTTGGATCAAGGTAATGCTGGCCTTATGAAATGAGTTTGGAAAAAAAGTTTTGGAATAATATGAGAAGGATAGGTACTAACTTTTCTTTAAATATTTGATAGAATTCACCTATGAAGACATTTCATCCTGGATTTTTGTTGTTTGGAGTTTAACTACTGATTACAATTCACAACTTGTAATCAGTCTGTTAAAATTTTCTATTTCTTTATTATTCAATCTTGGACGGTTGCATATTTTTAGGAATTTATTCATTATTCCTAGGGCTGTCAGTCTATGGCATATAATTGTTTGTAGTAGTCTCTTAAAATCTTTTGTATTTCTATGGTATCAGTTATAACTTCTTCTTCATTTCTGATTTTATTTATTGGGCACACTCTTTTCTTGATGAGTCTGGGTATAATTTTTTAATTTTGTTTATCTTTTCAAAGAGCTAGCATTTGGCTTCATTTTTATACTCTATTTTATTTATTTCTCCTCTGATTTTTATTATTTCCTTCCTTCTACTAACTTTGAACTTTCTTCTGTATTTTGTAGTTCTTTTAGGTGTATAGATTATTTATTTGGATTTTTCTTATTTCTTGAGGTAAGCTTGTATTGCTATGATCTTCCCTCTTAAAACTACTTATGCTGTTTCCTACAGTTTTTTTTAAAGCTTTGTTTCTATTTTAATTTGTGTCAAGGTATTTATTGATTTCATTTTTGATTTCTGTGTTGATCCCATTTATTGTTGGGTGACATATTTATTCTCCAGGTGTTTGTAGGCTTTTATTCCAGTTATTTTTTCTTGTAATTGATTTCCAATTTCATGCCTTTGTGAGCACAAAGGATGTTTTATATTATTTCAATCATCTTGAATTAACAAGATTTGTTATATGGCCTAACATGTGATTAATGTATACTGGAGAATATTCTATGAGCACTTGAAAAGAATTCATGTTCTGCAGTTTGAGAATGAGATGTTCTGTTTATATCTGTTAAGTCTATCTGGTCTAATGTGTCATTTAAGGACAGTGTTTCCTTACTGATTTTCTGTCTAGATGACATATTCATTGATGTGAGTATTAAAGTCCCCTACTGTTCTTATTTATTGCTGTCAATTTATCCCTTTATAATTGTTAATAGTTGCTTCATATATTTAGGTGCTGCTATATTGGGTGTATAAATATTTATGAATGGTATATTTTTTTGTTAGATTGACCTCTTTACTAGTCTATAGTGCCCTTCCTAGTCTTTTCTTAGGCTTTTTTTAAAACCTATTTTGTCTGATATGAACATTGCTAGTCCAGCTTTTATTATGCTTTTGTTTTCATGGAATATCTTTCTAATCCTTTACCTTCAGCCTGCGTGTCTTTAGATTTGAAGTCTCTTAGAGACAGCATATAGATGGATGATGTTTGTTATCCATTCAGTACCCTATGTCTTTTGATTTGAGCATTTTAAACATTGTTATTTAAAGTAATTATTGATAAGTATGTACTTATTCCATTTTGTTAATTTTTTTCAGTTTTTGTATTTCTTCTATGTTCCTTTTTTCGTCTCTTGTTCTCTTACCATATGATAGTCCTTATAGTGGGAGAGGTCTCTTACCATACCATATTCCTTATAGTGGGGGAGGGTCAGAGAGAGAAGGAGAGAGAGAATTCCAAGCAGGCTCCACACTGTCAGCATTGATATAATGTGGGGCTCAAACTCATGAACCTTGAGATCATGACCTGACCTGAGACCAAGTGTTGGATGCTTAACCAACTGAGTTGCCCAGGCACCCCACCAGTGAGATTTTTAAAAATATTTTTACTTATATCTAGTTATAGCCTTTGCTTTTCTACTTAAAAGAGATGCCTTAATATTTCTTATAATGCTCATTTACTAATGACTAATTTCTTTATTTTTTGCTTGTCTGAAAAACCGTTCATTCCTCCTTCAATTCCAAATGGTAATCTTGCCATCTAGGGTATTCTTGGTTGTAAGTTTTCCCTTTCAGCACTTTATATATATCTTGCTTCTCCTTTCTGCTTCCAAATTTTCTGCTAAAAAATCAACTAATAATCTAATGTGGTTTCCCTTGCAGGTTTTTGCTTTTCTCTTGCATTCAAGAGATTTAAGATTTAATATTCCTTAAGATTTCTCTCTTTAACTTTTGCCATTTTAATTATAATGTGTCTCGGTGTGGATTTATTTGGATGAATTTTATTTGGGACTCTCTTTGCTTCATGAACCTGGATGTCTATTTTCTTCTTCAGATTAGAGAAGATTCAGCTCTTATTTCTTCAAATAAATTTCTGCCCCTTTTTCTCTTATTCTCCACATGGAGTTCTATAACGTGAATACTAGTATGCTTGATGTTGTCCCAGAAGTCCCTTAAACTATCCTATTATCTATTTATTTTTACTATTCTGATTAGGTGGGTTTTTTTCACTACCCTGTCTTCTAAGTTGCTGATTGGTTCTTCTGTATCATTTAATCTGCTTTTCTCCCTTTCTTGTATTTTTCATTTTGTCTGTTTTATTCTTCAGCTCTGATTAGTTCTTTCTTATATTTTCTAATTATTTGTTGAAGTTCTCACTAGGTTCCTTCATTCTTCTCCAGAGTTAACCAAGCGTCTTTATGACCATTACTTTGAACTCTTTATCAGGTAAATTACTTATCTCTATTTTATTAGTTTTCTTTCTAAGGTCATATTTTATTCTTTTTCTTGGAACATATCTCTCTATCTTCTTGTTTTGTTTGACATCCTGTATTTGTCTCTATGAATTAGGTGGAATAGCTATCTCTATGAGTCTTGAAGGAGTGGACTTCTATAGGAGCACCTCCTATGTAGAGTGTATGTTCCTGGCTTTGGGAGGTGAGCTGGAGCTGAAGTGGGTTTGGGTTGTGGAATCCCTGGAAGTGTGACTCAGTGACTTCTCTGATGGGGGATGGTTGGAACTGCAATGAGCTCAGGCTAGAAAATCTTGGGCATAATGCACCAGGGCTGCACCGGTGGAAGAGCTGGATTTGGCACAAGCCAGGAAGGTCCTGGGGTGTGTGCTGCCAGGGTCTCCTTTGTGGGACAGATGGGGCTGGAGTAGGCTCAGACCAGGGCGTGCTATACCGGGGTTATCTTGGCAGTATGGCTGATTGGAGTTGGAACAGACTTGAGCTAGGACTGTTCCAGGGCCCACCATACCAGGGCTCCCTCAGTAGGACGGCAGGGTCAGGTGCAGGCCAGTGGGATCCTGGTGTGTCCCATACTGTGGGATGACTGGAACTAGGGTAATCACAGGTGAGGTCACAGGGCATGCCATGTCAAGGTCACCTTAGGCAGACAGCTGGAACTGACATAGGGCAGGACTCAAGGCATACTGAGGTGGCCATAGCAGGGGGGCTAGAGCACATGGACGCTGCTCCACCCCACATAAAAATGGCAATTACCAAGACCTCTGACTCTCAAGTAAGCTCCAATGGTTACCTACGTGTTTGATATTTACTCTAGGATTAGTAAATGGATTTCCTTAATTTATAGTCTAATTTCCCCTTGAACTGCTGTTTTTGTTTTTTGGTTTTGTTTTGTTTCTGTTTTTGTTTTCTGTGCTCCAGGACAGGTGAGTCTGTGTGCATGCCCTGAGTCCTATCTCTCTCTACTGTAGATTGTCATCTATGGGGTTGGTTTCCCATCATTTACCATGTCTCCATGTCTCCATGTCTCCAACTTTTCTCTGTGTGGTCCATCTATCATCATATGTGGGGCAGAAGCTGTTCAATCAGCTTTTAGTTATTCAGGAGGCATTGCTCTATATGTAGGTATATATTTGTTATATTCATGGGAGGAGGTTAGTTCAGGGTTTTTCCACACTGCCATCTTAGACCTCTAATCCTTCTAGTTATTTCATTTTAAAGAAAGGAAGGAAATAGTTAACTGAAAAGAGAAAAGTCAGAAAATCAAGAAACCAGTGCATCCACAAAGGAAGAGATCCTAATTTTGTGGTTCACCGATATATGACTTTGGAGAAATACATAACTACATTTGGTGAACTGATCCATGAACTGAGCAGGGGTCAGCTAAATCAGCTAATTTGCCATATGAATATACACACTCCATTAAGTAAAATTAAGAGATGATTACTGGATTGAGCTTAAATTCATATTACTGTGAACTGATTTTTTAATTTTTTAGAGAGCTCTTAAAATTGAGCCGCATAATGCAAAATGTGATATTTATTCTTATTAATATGAATTCCTTAAAGAGGAAATGAAACATAGTTACTTATGTTTCTGAAATAAACACACAGTACCAGGTCATAAACTTGATATCTCAGTGCACATATTTAAATATCTTTTCTTTTAAGGTATTTTCACAAAGATTAGCAATTTGGTGATACAGGTTTAATATAAGCAGTCTAGTTAAGGGTATGATTAAGATGGCACACCAATTAGGCATGAGATCATTGAGAAAATACATTTTAATATAAGCACAAAATATGTTTCTTAAGATAAATTTTTGCTATCCTGTAAAATTCTGAGTCGAGGAAAATCAACATTTGTTCACCCTTCTTTATGTTATATTCCTTGCCATAAGTAAACTAATTTAATATTGAGAGTATTCTAAGTAGTTATTATTTTTTCTATTTTATAGAAGTTGAAATTCAGGTTTTCAATGAGTTGGCAAAGTTCACACACTGGTAAATAGGAGAACCAGACTTAAAATTTTGGCTCTTCTTTGCAGAAAACATGCAACTAACATGAATCTCACCGTAAATATGCATTGTACATGTATAGGTTATATATCAGTATAGGGTATAAAAAATTTTAGAGGTCCAGACAACATTAAAGAATAGAAATATATTCATAAACTCTGTTAAGTCAGAGATACCATTTTCTCATGCTAGCCAGTGCCTTCATGGCATAAAAATGATCCCTTTTCTCTCTTTCTCTCTCCTTCTTTCTATAAAATATGTACATTCATAAAGAGTCACTGAATTTATCCATTGAGTATTTGAGAATTTTTTTAAGCTTATTTATTTTTGAGAGAGAGAGATGACATGACTAAGCAGAAGAGGGGCAGGGAAAGAGGGAGAGAGAGAATCTCAAGCAAGTTCTGTGCTTTCAGCGTGGAGCCTGACGCAGGGATCGAACTCAGGAATCATGAGATCTTGCCCTGAACCAAAATCAAGTGTCACACACTTAAACAACTGAGCTACCCAGGTGCCCCAAAATTTGAGAATTCTTGACATTATGATGCATATTTCCTAGGAGCTTGTCTATGTGTAAACTGAAGATAAATAAGATTCAAATTATTCATGTTATAGTACATTTGTAATATTTTGTATATAAATAAGATTTCTGTAACTTACATGAAATACTCATCTGTAGTCATCTGTGAAATAAGGCGAAAAGTCTTGACATCACAAGTAGCTTCCATTTATATCTATATTTTAATAATTGGAATTTGACTTTCAAATAATTTCCAAGAGAGAGCTTGGAAGCCATCCCTCCCACCTCACCCCATAAAATGTAATGAACATTTTCTTGTTAAAGATGAAAATTTCACATTTCTTCATGATTCTGTAAACCCAGTTTTTCTCCCACCCTGCAGCTGAACGGCTTTGAAAATACAATGTGCAAAGCTGCAGATTAACAATACTTAGATGTCTGGGGTTGATGTAATTTCAGGCTGCTCGAATTAACTCTCTCTGACAAACCCTCCCTTGCAAACCACCAGCAGCAAAGTGCCTCTTTGTCTACAGTTATAAGCCAGGCTCCAGTCTCTGGGAGTTTTCACATTGTTTCTAATAGGTGCTTGGACAAAGTCGAATCATCCCCTATGAAAGCCTGACTGCCCAAAGGGTATAAACCCAATTGCCGGTGGTTTATTCAGCTTTGACAGTTCTCAGTGTGATCCTAACAGCCTTTGGTAAAACAAAAAGGCAAGGCAAAAGCTCCAGAAACTTCCTTCTATTCATTTCTGTAATAGTTTTCTTGCCACAGGAGACTTATGAAGATTTGTACAGCCTGCTCTCTTTTCATTAACAGCAAGTACAATGCTGTTGGGTAAGTTAATGTGAAAGACTATAAAAAAGAAGAGTGCTATATATATGAATTTTTATAGCACTAAAAAAAGCTTTCCTTTTACTTAAGTACAATAGATTTGAAAACATAAAGAAATAGCAGATATACTTTGTGTTTTCTAAATCATAGACAGCATTTGGCTTCATTCTGTTTGTTGAAGGCAATACCATGGTTCACTGGTTTTTTGGTATGAACATGTTAAAATTATCATTATTGGACTGACAAGGAAATCTGATTGAATTTTCAGCACAATCATAGTTCTTGTCATAGAATGTAACACTATTTAATGATTTCTTTGTATTTCCATATACAACAAAATGCTTCAGTATTTTCAGGCTTACTTTGGCCATTCCATTAAATCTCTAGAACTAAATTACTGTTCATGTAGCATTCTTCTTCTTTGTCAGAAAAAAATATAACTGGTTAGGAAAATATCTAACTCTGGTTGAGAAAATACACAAATTTATATTTGGCACAGCACATTAGACTAACCTACGAATGCATTTATATATGATATACATGTAAAAGCAAGATACTTCTCTCATAAAGTGATTTTTAAGTGCTGTATAAGTTGTTGGTTGTGTGTGGTTCATAATTTTTCTTTTATAATTTACTCAATATTTTGTGGGCTAATTCCTGAATTCAGGATTGATGAAATGTACTGGATACATTATAAATAGTCAGTAAATATATTGTTTACTTACAAGTTATTACTGCACAAGTCATTAATACTTTAAAGTTCAATATTTGATAAATTGGAGCACAGAGAAAGAAACGAGAACAACAAAATGAGTCAAATAAGAGCAGTTAATTATTTCTTTAAGGTACTTTTTTTTTTTTTTTTTTTTTTTTTACCTGATAGGATACATAGAATCAAAATGTGAAGTGGGTGTGCTAAATTAATTCCTCCCTTATTTTTAGGTCTTCAGGAATAAAATAGCTGAATTCAGCCTAATGTTAAGACTTTTCCGGTTTCTCTGATACAACTTTTTTTTTATGTTTAGAAATATAAGCGCTTATGTGAAATGATATTATAATTACAAATTCTCAGGTATTGTCAAGAAGGACCTAGCAGGGTTAAATTGTATTATCTCATGAGTCAAAATAAATGATGATTTTAAAATAAGACTGATACACTTGACATTCAGCTTTTGGTGAAACCCTCATTTTTCAAAAATGTAGCAGAACTGCATGTATTATATGCCTGTGATTAGGGACATCTGAAACAATGACTTGATTAAAGAATCGCAGATAGATGTGTTCTTTTCTCTCCCCACATCTTTACATTTCTTCCCCTGACAGTTTGTGATGGTGCGTTGACATTTTGAAATATCAAAGCAGAGAATAACCATTGATACAGCTGTCTGACTTACCATGCTTCCTTATTATAGCAATCATGTTACCACAGGCCATACTTCTGTCAACAGCACTTCATCACGGATGCCCCAATTGCCCATATATGCATGGAAGCTTGGAGCGTTGCCTGCCAAAGATGTAATAAATCAAAGAACAAATTATGTGGTTGCTTCTGCAGTACTTAGATTTTCTTGTGTCTTCCTGGCCATGTGTCTTATCCAAAGTTAGTATGTCTCTAAACAATGCATTAGCTAGAGGATAAGTCCCTGTATTGTTTGTATCATATTTTATAGGACAGAAGGATGACTCACTAGAAATTCGAATGTAGAGCATAATCTTAAAGAGGACTTTACTAGTACTCACTTTTAGAAAAGTAACATGAAACAATTATCATTCCCTTATTCTTCTCTGACTACTCAGAATGTTGTCCTTTTATTTCAAATACAAGCTACTTGAGTACCAAGTAGGTATTTCTCTTGAAATGAGAACCTATTAGCATAACAGGTTTTTTAAACGGCACAAAATTGTTGATAGCTTATTGATTGCTGGAAATAGTATTAACACATTGAGTTAAAGTGTTACTGTTTTGTCATGTTATTATCTATAATTTGTACATTCATCCACATATGTGTATATTCCATACACTTTCTTTATTAAAAAAGACAAAGTTTGATAAAGAAGAATTATCCAAAATTAAACAGAATTATAATATGTAACCTGATGGTATCTAGTTATGTCACTTTGTAAAAGAAACTAAGTCTGTAAAAGAGAAAGAATAAACACAATATTTTTAAAATTTTATTTTTCTTTCCAGTTGTAGATCTTAAAGTTTAAGTTGCCACAAATTAATTGTAAACAAGGTGGACCATATTATAAAAAAAATTAAAGTGCATGAATTAGTATTAGAAAAGACCCTAGAAATAATCCATCCTAATTACTGTACTTTATAGACCATTATTTCTTTGCATTTTTTAGCTAAGCATAAAATTGAATTACAGCTGATATGTGGTTCAGCTTAGTTTATACATATATTACTATTTTATTTCCAAAATAATAATTCACTAGATTATGTAATTCACTAGAGAGTGCATTGGTCTTTACAGAAAATGAAATTTCCACAAAATTGGCATCATCAATAAAATAGCATATAAATTATATAAACTAGACCACACAGCTAAGAAAAATCAGAGCTTGGAAATCCAGATTTTTGTTTCCTGAACCTTCTCTTTTAACCACCACATAATAAGGGTAGGACTCAATTAATGTTATTTAATAGTTCTTGATAAAACTCAAAGTAGATACTTGAAAGGTATCAAATTTTTTCACTGGCTGAAATTACACTTTCAAAAACAATTTGCTTTTTTCCCCATTAATTCTTATTAGTGATGATTTTTGAACACTGTAGATTTAATATTCTTTATCTTTTAGCCATTGACAAAAATACTTATTATCCAAAAATGATTGGATGGATCCTCTGCGATGTATCTTTTTGAAATAGATTCTTATAACGTTGATAATATTTTACAGCATTCAAAACTATTTCTGAATCATTACTTTGTTGATAAATATTATATAACATATTTTTACATATTACATCTTCTTCGTTAAGAACAAATCTATATTTTGGGACTTACCTGGCCACCTTATCTGAACTGTCCATAACCCTAACCTATGTTATATCCTCTTAGTCTGTATTATTTTTCTTCTCAGCATTTGCAGCTAATATTCATTACATGTTTATTATCTGGTTGTTTTTTATCTCCCTAACTAGCATGTAAGTTTGTTGATGGAAACTGTTGTGTTTTGTTTTTTCTTATTGCTGTGCTACATTAAGAAGGAGAGTATGTGATATAAAATACAAACTTCTTTTTTTTTAATATTTTTTATTTATTTCTAGGAGAGAGAGAGAGAGAGACAGCGTGAGCAGGGGAGGGTCAGAGAGAGAGGGAGTCACAGACTGAAACAGGCTCCAGGCTCTGAGCTGGCAGTCAGCACAGAGCCCGACGCGGGGCTCGAACCCACGAACCACGAGATCATGACCTAAGCGAAAGTCGGACGCTTAACCGACTAAGCCACCCAGGCGCCCCTAAAATACAAACTTTTGACAGGACTCTTGAAGAATTGATAATACTCAGAGCTAATATTATGTTTACCATGTTGTAAAACTGGTGCTTTGCATATGTAATTTCTCATTTTTACATCAAACTTGTCAAGTACTTACAATTTTCACTATTGACACATTGTGTAAATGACTTGCCATTAAATGGCTGGGTGGAGTCAAATCTAACTCTACCTGCTTCAAAACCTGTGAGCACATTTTTCTACATCATGTTGTCTCATGATACTGTCCTTACAAAAAGTTTTCATTTCGTATGTTGAAAAGTTTTTTTTGAAGGAAATTTCTTTATAAGGAAGGAATTGGAGGATAGAGAAATGGGGTAAATATGATGATAAACAATGTCATAGTTCATGATTGGCTAGAAACTCATAAAAGAACATAAATAAAACATATCTCCAAAGACCTTTAAAAGCAACGGCCCAGGGAAGAAAAGTAAAGGAATGAATTGGAAAGATGTGAAATATTCACAGAGAAAATCCTTTTAGTTCCAAATTTTCCTACCACACTAGTCTAGAAGGGCTTTGATTTATCTTTCCTTAGGACAACTTTCTAACCTACCATCCATCATGTCCTATGTAGACTCTCTCCTTTCATCAAGTGTGTTTTTAGAATGTCATCTGAACCAAAAGAACTGGACTTAGGCAGAACTCCTATCCCCAACTCTGAGGGCTTCCCTTCTTATGATAAAAATGCTTTCCATTCATTTTCAAAAGTCTTTCTTCATCCATATAGTTACTTAACTCTTCAACCTGCAATGAAAATTACCCCCATATAAATCTATAAAATTCAGCACCCCCATAAAAAATAATCCCGTAAAAATGATCAAACATCGTAAATAGATATTTTTCCAAAGAAAACATACAGATGGTCAAAAGACATGAAAAGATACTCAGCGCCACTCATGATCAGGGAAATGCAAATCAGAACTACAATGAGATATCACCTGACACCTGCCAGAATGGCTAAAATCAAGAACACAAGAAACAACAGGTGATGGCAAAGATGTGGAGAGAGGGGAACCCTCTTACACTGTGGTGGGAATGCCAACTGGTTAAGTCACTGTACTAAACAGTATGGAGGTTCCTCAAAAAATTAACACTAGAACTACCCTACATTCCAGCAGTTGAACTACTACCTATTTACCCAAAGAATATAAAAGTACAAATTCAAAAGGATATATATACCCCAATGTTTATAGCAGCATTTATACAATAGCCAAATTACGGAAATAGCCTAAGTGTCCACTGACTGACTAATGGATAAGGGGATGTTGTATGTATGTGTAGGTAGGTAGGTAGGTAGGTAGGTAGGTAGATAGAGAGAGAGAGAGAGATACAATGAAATGTCACTAGCCATAAAAAAGAATGAAATCTTGCCATTTGCTATGATGTAGATTGGAACTGGAGAGTATTATGCTAAGTGAATTAAGTCCATCAGAGAAAGACAAAAACCCCATGATTTCACTTATATGTGAAATTTAGGAAACAAAACAAATGAGCAAAGGGAAAAAAAGAGACAGAGAGGCAAACTAGGAAACAGATCATTAACTATAGAGAGCAAACTATAGAGAGGAGAGGTGGGTGGGGGGATGGGTTAAGTAGCTGATGGAGTGCACTTGTGTGATAAGCACCATGTATTATATGGAAATATTGAATCACCAAATTATACACCTGAAACTAATATTACATTGTATGTTAACTAATTGGAATTGAAGTAAAAACTTAAGAAGAGAGAAAATTACCCTGCCCCCAAAAAACTCCTGGCATCAGATCTTAGACACATCACATATTGCTTTAAGACATTTTTTATTTTTTGGGGCGCCTGGGTGGCTTAGTCGGTTAAGCGTCCGACTTTCGCTTAGGTCATGATCTCGCGGTTCGTGGGTTCGAGCCCCGCGTCGGGCTCTGTGCTGACTGCCAGCTCAGAGCCTGGAGCCTGTTTCAGTCTGTGACTCCCTCTCTCTCTGACCCTCCCCTGCTCACGCTGTCTCTCTCTCTCTCTCCTAGAAATAAATAAAAACATTAAAAAAAAACTATTAAAGACATTTTTTATTTTATTATACTTTGATTTCTTGCCAGTCATCAAAATTTCGTTTCTTAATTGTAAGGATTATCTATTTTAATTCCTTGTATGCTTTATAATATCTAGGTGCTCAGCAAGGCTTGATTGAATAATAATTATTTTCTAATATGTAAAACTTATAAATTACTTGTAGGTAATTTTGGTGGGTGATTAGAGTTTTAATGAACAGATACATAGTCCTTAGAAGTTTGAGAGGGCCTAAACTCTTCCTAGAATACTGTGGCAAAAAGTTTTCAAATAGACCAAAATAAGTTTTTATTCAAGTTCTACTTCTTATACCTGTGGAATGGTCTTTAATAAGTTCCTTACTCTTTCTAAGGCTTCTTTTCCTGATCTGTAAAATGGAAGTAAGAATACCTGCTTAATAGCTGTTATTCTGACTAAATGAAATGATATATCTATTAAACCTCTGGTTTAGAGCCTGGCACAAAGTAGGAGCCTACCAAATGCTAGTTGATATTATAATTCTGGTTGTCGTCACTGTAGTTTCATAGATATTTCAGTGGGCAAACACAGGGATTTCACTACTCTTCTTCTCCTGGCAATGACAGTACAAAGTTATTGTTCACATGTCCCAGTCTTTACTTGGGGGTTTTCTACTTTCTGTTCAGTTGCCAGCCTGAAAAATCAGTTCAGTGATGAGCCTGTCATTTCAATATGACACCCAGCACTGCTAGTAACCAAATTGCAGTTACCGGGAAGCACAAACTATGGGCCATGACTGGGAGACCTCACAGTTCAATTAGGTAATGATCCAGTGGGCTTGAAACAATGAAAAAACAGTTATGTGTTAAATTTCAGAGTAAGGACTAAAATTAGAGTAGGCATAATTGGGATGGACTGAACTTGGATAAGAAATAGTAGAAGTGAACTTGCTCTTGATTTTGAGGGATGGTAAACTCTGTACTGAGTAATGGTAGACATTTACTCAGTGGTGGATATTTCAGATCAGGATGTTGGGATGAAAATAAATTTAGGGCAAACTGTACTTAGAACACAGGAGTAGACGAGTTTAGTATGCAGTGGGTGATGAGCATTACATGTGACTGACATGGCAGGTGTTTCACATAGTTGGAGAGAAAGAACATGAACAAATCATAGAGATAAAACTTGAATCATAGTTTACTGTAAAGTAGTAGAGAGTGGATAAAAACATCTCATGTTTATCACTGAGGCAGTATAGGGTGAATGGTTGCCTGACAAAGGATGATTCATGTATAGAAAGGGGGCAAGTGATAATTGAGGAGGAACGTGTAGCCTACTGCCTTTCTCCATTCATACCTTCACAGGAGTTGTATTCAAGCTTGGACTCATGCACTATGATATTAGACAGACTGCTTATAGGTATTCTCATCTGCCAGGCTCACCAGTGTCTGGACACAAAAACTTTCTCGGTGGTTATTCAGATCTTGGCCTGATTGGGAGGAAACCCTTTCCAGTGTATAAGGTCAAAAACTACTGTTTTCTAACTTTTGGTCTTTTGGCTTGAGATTTTAATGATGGACAAATATGTTTATTTTACAAAGACTATGTTGTATACATAGTTTACACTGAATATATATTCAGTGAAATTGGGGATGAGAAAACCTTGGAGACTGTATAAAACAATTAAAATTACTGATACATATTTCATTCATCAACAGAAGGAAAACGCTAATCGTTTTCTCATTAATATCTGTAGGAGTACTTCCATCTGGAGTTTTTCCTTTAATTTCAAGGACAAAAGAGCATAATAAAGTATGGTGTCCTTTGTGTTTTTATTTCTAAACATCAATGTAAAGATAAATAATTTTTATAATTCCAACAAGAGTGAAAAATTCAACGTGGTTAAGGTTGCTTCATCATCGATAACACAAAACATCTTTTAAGAGTCTTGATTAGATTTTACAAACCCTTGTTAGAGTGACTAAAATACCTCTAGCATAAACAATTATTAATACAATGTCGAATAGGTCCTTAGGTGAACTCAATTACAGTGGTACAATGGGGCAAATAACTGTAAAAGCCATTGGCATTATTGTTCTCCGAAGGTCAAAGGCACTGGAGTGGAGAATGGTGAAATTAGATGACAGAGCAGAATAAGAGGCTGTGATTGAAGATGTTCTGGATCACAGACCTTTATTGTACTTTGATTTTTTTAAAGCTTACTTTATTTGGGTCTTTCATCTGTGAAAAAAAATTAGTGTATGCTGCACTCTACTTTGATTGAAGTATTTGAACTTTTATGAACACACTTTTTTTTTTCCATTTCAAGAAGTACTTTTTTTTTTTTTTTCCTCCAGCTGTGAGGCTAACTTGTGTTAGTTTTAACATAAATATCCCCGATCTAGACTAGTGCTTTTCCCTCTGCTTATTACAATGTTATGTTACAATCTTTTGAATTCTTCAATATTTTACATCCAAGAACTTGAAAAGTTGAAATGTTAATAGACTTTAACCACTTGGAAGAGGAATGTTTAAATTTGGCAAATTCACTGCTTACTTAGCTGCTACTGTCCCTTATTTTTTATTTCTAGTAAAAGCCCATAACACAGTAAAATGAATAGCAACTTCCAGATTTTTAATCCTTAAGATTAAAAAGATTTCAGGTTTTAATGAGGAGAAGAAACCTGGATCGTTTATTCAATTTGTGTCATAAACTCTGCTAATAAATGAATACATATTGCTATAAAAAGAGATGAAGCGCATGGTTTCATGAAGAATTGTCTAGTGGAAGAAACATACACTGAACCAGTAGACATGTAAATGAGTATGATTACAAATTATGTTAAATGATGAAAAGAAAAACAAAGACACCATGAGAAAGTATCAGGATGTACCTATTTAGAGTGATTATGTCACAGAGTAGGGCTAGTTATAGTGAAGGAATTATAAATTGGCAAAAAAGTTTCTCTAAACAGACCAATGCTTACATAACCAAAGAAAAATCATACATCTCAGCTGAGTTCTAGTTTTACAAAACTTGAGCACTTTTAGCCTCATTATGCATAGCGATGATCAAAATAAGCCTTTTTGTGCAATTTCTATCAAAATACCAACAGCATTTTTCACAGATCTAAAACACAGAATCCTAAAATTTGTATGGGGGAACCACAAAAGACCCCCTGAATAGCCAAACACCTTCAGAAAGAAGATCCAAACTGGAGGTATCATAATCCTGGATTTCAATATATGCTACAGAGCTACAGTAATCAGAACAGTATGGTACTGGCAGCAAAGTAAATAAATGGACAGAGGACATGAATAGACATTTTTCGAAAGAAGACATACAGATGGCGAGGAGGCACATGAAAATATGGTCAGCATCACTAGTCATGAGGGAAATGTAGATCATAGCCACAATGAGATATCACCTTTCACCTGTCAGAACTGCTAGAATCAAACAGACAAGAAATAAGAAGTGTTGGCAAGGATGTAGAGAAAAAGAAACCCTAATGCACTGTTGGTGAGAATGCAAACTGGTACAGCTACTATGGAAGACAGGTACCTCAAAACATTAAAAATAGAATTACTACGTTATTCAGTAATTCCACTACTGGGTATTTACCCAAATACAAAACACTAAATCAAAAAGTTATATATATTCCCGTGTTTGTTGCAACATAGTTTATAATAGCCAAGATAGGGAAGCAGCCCAAGGGTCTAGCAATAGATGAGTAGATAAAGAAGTGGTTTGTGTGTATATATAAGTCAGAGAAATATACATACCATACGATTTAATTTATATGTGGAATTTAAGAAACAAACAAAAAGGAAACAAAGGACAAAACAAAAACAAAAACAAAGACAACAAAAACACCCAGACTCTTAAACACAGAGGACAAACTAATGATTACCAGAGGGTAAGTGGAAAAGAGGGTGGCTGAAATAGATGAAGGGGGTTAACACTTAGTGTTATAAGCACTGTGTAATGTATAAAATCGTTGAATCTTGAATCATTGCATTGCATACCTGAAATTAATGTAACACTACGTGTTAATTATACTTCAAATTTATATAGTACATAAGCCTTTTTGTAAGTAGTTCAAAAGTCAATTTCATCTTCTCTCTAACTCTGTTCCACCTTCATTGTCTTTTGTCTCAGCAACGATATTTTTCATCTGGTGATGTGAATGAAAAAACATTCTCCTAGTTACCTATGCTTGAAGCTCTGTAATTACCTCAGACCTCTTTTTTTTTTTTTAACCTTATTTCTCTTTTTCATCTCCTCATTCAAGTTATTTATGAAATTTGTCTCCACCTCATGGAATTACTTCACTTCATGTCCAAGTCTAGGTTTCCTCATCATATGGGGATAACACCTAATGCTTTGGTTATCTTGGGAAGTAAATGAGTTAATGGAACACATACAATAATGTATGTTGCTTACTAAGTGCCGTGTAAGTGTTGTATAAAATAAGCAATCACTGTTTTATTGACATGTTCTTATGAAGACTTTTAAGTCATGCTTAAAACTAAAAATTGTTATTTACGAATACCAAAAGTGTGTTCTTTTCATGATCAGTGGACACATACTCCTCCACTGTCTTATCCTGTACAATTTATTACTAGATAATTGTACTTTTAACTATATACATTACCTATAAAAAGGACTTAGTGGAAAAATCAGGTAAATTAATTGTGGTATTTTAAGGAGTATGCTTTTTAAAAATATTTTTTAATGTTTATTTATTTCTGAGAGAGAGAGAGAGAGCGTGAGTAGAGGAAGGTCAGAGAGAGGGAGACACAGAATCTGCAACAGGCTTCAGACTCTGAGCTGGCTGTCAGCACAGAGCTTGACGTGGGGCTCGAACACATGAACCGTGAGATTATGACCTGAGCCGAAGTCAGAGGCCCAACCGACTGAGCCACCCAGACACCCCAAGGAACATCCTTTATAGTGACAATACAGCTTAAGTGAACAGTGTGCTCAACACCCCAGGACAGTGAGGTAAAACACTTTTGCTCCACTCTCATTCATGTCATTTAACTAAACATATTTTGAAAACAACCACAGCTAATATACGTGCCATCAATCCATTTTGTTTGGGTAGGGGTCGGAATTATTTGGTAAATAAGAAAGTGGAGGATTGATGTGTAAAAAACCAAGTCAACTGTACTTAACAGATTTGTTTACTCATTTGCTTGCAAAACAGCTTCATCTGTTAGTACAGTGAAGCTGCCAGCCAAAGCGACCTTCCTTGACTTGAGGCTAAAGTTGTTTATTTACCCCTTAACTAGAGCAGTTAGATCCCCAAATTTGAACTTTTTTATGACATCACTGGGATTCCCTCATGCTGGGTTGTCAGTCTGTCACCAGGTTTTGATCATTAATATATTTTAATGTCTTTATGATGTAGTCAAGTTTGTCTTGGAAGTTAAAGCTACATCTACTTTTTCTATATTTAACTGAAAGAAAAGGTCTTCTGGTAAGAAGCCAAGGTCTTTGCATTCTGCTGGATATTTAAAACGATGATTTATTACAAATCTCAGAATAAATAATTGATGATGAATGCTAGGGATTTACAAAGCAGAGTATAAATTTCCTTGGAACTCAATCTATTAACAGTAATTTCCCTTCTTGTTTGGAGAAGTACACATAGCATAGATCGTATTTCAATGGAATACAGCTCCTGGTGTTCCAGGTTTTATAGACTTTCCCCTCTAAATATATTCCCATCCAAACAGAGAAATATAATCAACAATAGTTGTTTCCAGATGATTTCCAAAATAAAATTCAACAAAACTAGTAATGCTTGCTTCTTACAGAAAAGAAGAGAAAATAAAGGATATGTTAATTATCAGTTCTTTTTGCTTGTCTGGAAAAACATACTTAGGTACCTTTCGTACGGAAACCCAACTTTCAAAATTTTCATTGTCTTCCCAAATTAGTTTTATTAGCACTGAATTGCTGTGTAAATAATAACTAATGAAAACCAACTATGATCTAGTCAACTTTGCTAAATATCTGATATACGTTATCTCATTCAAAAGTCCTGACAGTCTTATGATCTCAGTGGAATTGAGATTTACCTCATTATTTTTTAAAAATTTTGTTTAATGTTCATTCACTTTTTGAGAGACAGAGAGGGATAGAGCACAAGCACGGGAAGGGCAGAGAGAGAGGGAGACACAGAATCCAAAGCAGGCTCCAGGCTCTGAGCTGTCAGCACAGGGCCCAGTCTGGGGTTTGAACTCAGGAACCAAGAGATCATGACCTGAGCTGAAGTCAGACACCTAACAGATTCAGCCACCCAGCTACCCCTAAAATTTACTTCATTTAGACTTGGGAAAATAGAGGCTTAGAGTTTTAATGCTATATTTAAGGGGCCAGGAGGTAGGAAATTTGCTCAGATTTAGTTGTCTGTTGGTCTCTTTAAATTGATTTGGAAATATTTTGACTTTTTCAAGATTTATATGAAGATTCAACTGGTAGAGTCATATTAATATAGGACCCATTCATCAGTATTTTCCATGGTATACAGAAATTAATAAAGGTTCTCCCCCTTATCCCAAATAAAAAAAGTATACGTTATATTTTTGTTTTCTATTTCAGTGCTGAAAACGAGTAGGTTAGGCCCAGTAGATGCCAAACAGATGTAGCAGGTTTTTTAAAATTTTTCTAATGTTTTCTTTATTTCTGAGAGAGAGACAGCATGAGCAGGGGAGGGTCAGAGAGGGATGGAGATACAGAATCTGAAGCAGGCTCCAGGCTCTGAGTTAGCTGTCAGCACAGAGCCCAATGTGGGGTTTGAACCCACGAATCGTGAGATAATGACCTGAGCTGAAGCCAGAAGGCTTAACTGACTGAGGCACCCAGGCACCCCCAGATATAGCGGTTTTGGTTTTGATCCTAGGATACAAAGAAAATTATAGCCATGAAACCTTGACTTTTTTGTAAATGAGTATAAAATCTGATATTAATAATATCTTCTTTAATCTCTATCATTAATCTCATTATAAAGTCGTAAATCAGCCCACAGTTGCATGATTTCAAATGTACTATGAATCACGGCACACGTGTTATATAGAAAAATCTAGAGAAAGTCACATAATTTCCTTTTGATCATAGAGAAGCAAAAGAAGCTGTGATGAGCCTTATCGATGCTTTATTTTAGGTCACAGATCTAGAGGATATTAAGGTGTGGAGAGAAGGAGGAAAAGCAACATAAAATATTCTTTAGAAATGAGGAATTGATCCAATCAGACTTTATTTGTCTTTGAATATATTACTCCCCAAGTCAAGGCAGCTATCAATATTGCAAAGAGTGTCAGTAGCACAGGATTCGGTTCACAGTTGCCAAATTCGACAAGTTTCCTTTTCTCCTTACTTTTCTCCCAGGTTTAGAACGTTAACACCTCCTTAAGGAAAGCCTGCCCAGCCTAGTTTGGGGAAAGTCATGTGACCTTCTATCTCTATAGACAGTTTCAGTAAATGCTTCAAGATAGATCCAGGTAACAGTCCATAAGTAATTATTATTGTCATAGTTAATAACTGTTTCACCATGGTAATGAAAGATGACTGTAAAATTATTTTTAGTCTACTTTGTGGCATTTTCTAGTGCAGATATGACTTAGATGTGTCTGACTTTTTAGAAGTTGCTCACCTGTTTAAGAAGCCAGAAAGTCAAGAAATAAGGTAGAGGCTTTCTGCTCCAGTGTGTGTATTTTCAAGCTACTTAACTTTCTCAAGAAGAGTGTAATCCTGACTCCAGCTCAATTGACTGTTAAAGCTTATGGCTCCCCACCTAATCAGCCACACAGAATAACTGCTTTCTAGATACTTGTCAAGGATTATAATGTCAAACTCACTGCTATTCAATATTTAATCAAGAGCTGGGTAGAGAGATATAATACCTATCGCAGATAGCCTCAAGGAGACGCTGCCCATTGCTTAAATGTAAAAAAAAAAAAAAAATCTATCCCAGTTTTAAGCCATAGAGTGCTGCATCATTTACCAAAGACCTGCTTTCATTAATTTCATTTTTACCTTTTTTTCCATAGGCAAAGATTTAAGAAGATTAACAAAGGCAGCTAAATATGGTATTTACCAGAAGGATGGTGTTCAAACTAATTTTTTCTGTATCACACATGCCCTTCTTAAATTTTCATTTGCCTTGATCAACTCAGCATGTTTTAGCAGGTTTGTTGGAGTATAATTTACATACCATAAAATTCATCCATTTAAGTATACAATCCAGTGTTGTTGGACATATTTATAGAACTCTGCAAATGTCCCCACAATATAGTTTGAACATTTCCATCATCCTAAAAGTATTTCCATGTCTAGGGGCACCTAGGTGGCTCAGTCAGTTAAGCATTCGACTTCAGCTCAGGTCATGATCTTACAGTTCGTGGGTTCAACCCCCGTGTCAGGCTCTGTGCTGACAGCTAGCTCAGAGCTTGGAGCCTGTTTCCGATTCTGTGTCTCCCTCTCTCTCTGATCCTCCCCTGCTCACACTGTCTCTCTCGCTCAGAATTTAAAAAAAAAATTAAAGGAAGTATTTCCCATGTCTGTTGCTGCTCTAACTCTAAGCCAAGGGTAACCACTAATCTGTGTTCTGTCTGTATAGATTTTCACAGCAATGCCACCAGATAATATGTGTGCCTGTGCAGCTGTATCTTACGGCAGCATGCAATTTCAATATTGGGGGTTTGTCCATGTTGTAGCATGTTCATAATTATTGCTGAATCATTTTCTGCTGTATGAGTAAAATTTAAAAAGTATTTTATCCATTTACCAACTGATGGAGGTGTTGGATTGTTTCAACTTTTGGTTATATAAATAATAGCATAACATATATTTACATATGCATCTTTGTGTGGACATGTACTTTTCATTTCTATTAACTAGGTACCTAGGAATGGAATTTCCAGGTCATCTGATAGGTTTATCTTTAACTTTTTAAGCTGCCAAAATATGTTCTAAAGTGACTATATCACTTTACATTCTGGCTAGCTGTTCATGAGGGTTCTAATGTGTCTCTACAATGTCCCCAACACTTGTTACTGTCTATCATTTTGATTATAGCTGTTCCAGTGAGTGAAAAATCATATCTCATTGTAGTTTTAATTTGCATTTCCCTAATTACTAATGATGTTGAGGATTCTTCATGTGCTTATTAATTAGCAGTTTGTATATCTCTTGATATTCAGATCCTTTGCCCATTTTTAAAAATTTGGGCTGTCTTTTATAATTGAGTTGTTAAAGTTCCTTATATATTCTGGATACAAGTCTTTCAAAAATTATGATTTGCATATATTTTGTCCCCTTCTGTAGCTTGGCCTTTCACTGTCTTAATTTGCCTTCTAAAGCACAAAGTTTGAACCTTTGGACAAAATTAAAATTACAGTTTTTATACATTATGCTCCTGGTATCAATTCTGAAAAATACTTTCCTAATCAGAAGTCTCAAAGACTTTTCTCCTATATTTTCCCCATGTATTTTATAGTGTACCTCTTACATTTTGGCCTATGATAAATTTTGCATTTTTTTGGTGTGTGTATAATGGTGTGAAGCATGGGTTGGAATTTATGATTTGCATATGGATACCTGATTTTCCTAGCACAATTTATTAAAATGGTTTTCCTTTGCAAGTGCGAATTGCCTTGACATCACCATCAAAAATCATTTGACTCTAAGTACAAGAAATAATTTCTCTTTTTAGTTTCATCCCTTATCTCTCCTTTGTGCCAGCATCAGGGAGTCTGTATCAATAAAGCTCATCTCAAGTATTCCTGCAGCATTTATCAGACTCTAATATTTCATTGTGCATTCTCCAACAGGGAAGATGGGATGGAAATAAACAGTTCCCAAGCTTCTTTGATTAAGCCCCTGCCCTCCAGCATACCACTTTATTTTAATCTTGAGAACTTTCTTTGAGATATAATTTACATGTGAGCAATTAAATGGGTCTAAAATGTACAGTTCAGTAAGTATCAGCAAATGCCTACATTCCTGTAGCTCACAGTGGTGGCAAGATGTAGAATATTCATTTTAGGAAAGCGAGCAGATTCTTAGGGTCATTTTATTGGCCATATGGTAAGTTTAGTGCCACTCAGGTCAGGTAACATTCTGGTCCAAATCTGGCTTTGCTGAGGGTCTCATAGTCTCCATGAGAATAATAACTCTGCTCAACAGTAATTATAAGATCAATCATAGCTAGATGAGTTAAGGGGGAGGTAGGTTTTCCTGGTTTTTTAGGTAACCAGTATTTCCACTGGAAGTAGGAACCACTGGACTTTCGGACTTTGAGCCGATCCCATGACATTTGGATTAAAAAGAAATGAGGGCTGAGGCGCCTGGGTGGCTTAGTCGGTTGAGCATCCGACTTTCGCTTGGGTCATGATCTCGCAGTTTGTGGGTTCGAGCCCCGCGTCGGGCTCTATGCTGACTGCCAGCTCAGAGCTTGGAGCCTATTTCAGAGTCTGTGTCTCCCTCTCTCTCTGACCCTCCCCTGCTCACGCTGTCTGTCTCTCTCTCCTAGAAGTAAATAAAAATATTAAAAAAAAAAAAAAAAAGAAATGAGGGATCATTATAGTATCTTCAGTGAATCCCAATTCTGTGTTTTTGTATATTTTTTTAGTGTTTATTTATTTATTTTGAGAGAGAGAGAGTGCACGCACACATTAGGGTAGTGTCAGAGAGAGAGAGATGGAGAGAAACCCAAGCAGGGTCTACAGGGTCAGCACAGAACCTGACATGGGTCTCCAAATCATGAACCATGAGATCATGACCTGAGATGAAATCAAGAGTCAGGACATGCTTAACCAACTGAGCCACCCAGGCACCTGGAGTTGAGAGCTTCAAACGCTTTTTACTAAAAGAATGCCATGCCATCAAACATTTAAAGTATTTGGAATCACAGATACCCATAATCTCTGGATTGAATAATAAACAATGCAATCAGACTGACTTTTGATAATAGTCCATTCTTTTCTAATGGGCCAAAATGCAGCTTAAAGACTATCTGCCGAAACCTAATTTCTTTTACTTTTTTACCATGGAAAATATAAATAGGAACATAGATTTTATATTTGTGTATTGTGCTATATAGGGGAATAAACATGTTTTCCTAGATGTTTTTAATTTGTTTTGTTTTGTTTTTAGCACTCATCAACATAAGTGTATTTTTGGGCTCTCCAAAAATATTCTGTTCCACAACTATTAACCTGTTTTATATTAAGACCAATACCATATACTCTAAGTTACTGTAACTTTATAAATAACACGTTACCTGATAGGGCAAGTTTTTTCATTTTGTTCATCTTCAGTATTGTCGTGCTCCTCTTTGTTTTTTTCTCTACAGTTCTACCATCATCTTCTCAAATACCATAAAATGCATTTTGAGATTTAGATCAAAACTGCATTAAATGTATATTTTAACTTTGAGGGGATTATTAGTCAGGGTATAGACTGTCTTTCATTTATGTAGGTCTTAGCTGATGCCTTTCAATACTGTTTTCTCTAAAAAGATCCTGGGCTCCTTTTGCTACAGCTTTATTTATAGGTACTTGATACTTAAGCGGCCATTGCGGTGCCATCATTCTTTTCTAATTTTATTTTCCAGTCTTTACTGTTATTATATAGTAATTGAATTTATTTTTAGATTGATCATGAATCTAACTACACTGGTGAATATTTCTATTATTTCTAAAAATTTACAGATTCTTATAGTTTTCTAGAGTACATTGGCAGGCAATGATATTTGTATTTTTTCTTTTGCAAACCTTTAGGCTTTTGAAGTTACTATTGTCTTTGTTACTGCAGATGCTGGAAAGTTCATGTGCAAGTGGTGATAATGGAGATACTGGTCTCATTCTTGATTTAAAGGGAATAGTTCCCTATTAGATCTGATGATGTTGTCTCAGTGCTATCTTCAGTGATTATATTAATGTCTAGCTCACAGTTGAAATTTAATAAATATTTATGAATGAATGAGCCTGAAGCTGGTTATGTTTCTCAGTAAGTATCATATTTAACTTTGAATGATTCTATTTCCGAGGAAGTTCTTTGTTTGGGGGATTTTACAATAGGATAACCAAAATGATTTCCTCTCAGATTTTCTGCTTACCTATAAGCCTGTTTCTGCTGCCTCATATTTTCTCTGTTCTCACACTTATCAGCGTGCACACCATCTCTCATGAGCAAATGGCAATAATGTCCTTCTTTCTCAAAAGAACGGTGCATGTACACAAAGTGAGACTAGCATGGAAAGGAAATCCTAAAGTTAACACAGACTTCATATATGGTAAGCTTCCAAACTGACCTTTAACCAGCCAGTTTTTTACATGATGCCAATTAAAATCATAAAAACAATTGTAAGAGAAATAAAGTTTTTGGGCATATAGGTTGTATTTTGATTTTGAATATTTGAATTTTATTTTGAGTGAATGTATACTAAACGTACATTGGACCACTTATCAATTAACAACCTTCAGTATATATTAATACATAAAATCTGTAACTTCTACTTTTCCTATTCATTCTCAGCCTATACAATTTGAAAAGAACAAAAACTAAAACCACTCTAAAGTAATATCATCTATGACACTGATAATAAGCTATTGTTGACTTTTTGGTGCATTTTCTCTCAGACTTTTGTTTATACTTACAATTATTAAGCAGGGACACCTTGGTATACTATTAATTATTCTAAATCCATACTGTATTTTAAACTGGTATATAATATTACATAGAATAGAGATTGACAAAATATGTTCTGCAGCTCAAATCTGGTGTTTTATTTTTCTTTTGCACAGCCCACAAAAAAATGAGTTTTGTACTATTAAATATTTGAGAATATCAAAATAATAGTAATATAATATTTTATTACCTGTAAATTATTTGAAATTTAAATTTGATTTCATATAAATAAAGTTTTATTAGAACACAGCCATGCTCATTTGTTTATGAATAGTCTATGGCTACTTCCCCACTACCAAGGCAGAGTTGAAAAGTTCTGCCAGAGATTGACTCTCAAAAGACTAAAATATTTATTGTCTCACCACTTAGAGAGAAACTTACCAACCCTATAGGTTCACAGTAATTTACATAACCATCCCCATTTTGTTAGGTAGCAGCTCAGTTCCTGTTTTTAATTGTTCACAAGTGATCATGTCATGAACTTTCATCTTTGTGTGCTTTTATTTCAGCAGTACCCTCTATCTGAAAGTTTTTTCCCCCCTTCTCTACTTTAAGATGAGCTTCTACCTGTCCCTAAAGTCATAGGACAGTTATTCCCTTCCCTGCAAAGCTTTCACTGTATCAAGACAATATAAGCCCATAGAAGTCCAGTATTTCACAAGGCCATAAATTTCATTCTCTTATAAATGGGGGCAATGTTAGTATCATTTACACTTGTTAAGGGTTACTATGTGCCAGAATTTATGCTAAACTCTTTACATATGTAGGCCACTTAACACTCTGACCAAATCCATAGGTTATGTACAGTCATAATTTCCATTTTACATATTCAACCACTGACTTACGTTTATCAACTTGTCCCACATTAAATGGCTAGTAAACAGAAGAGAAGCTACTGGACGGTCACTTCCAGCCACCAGGTTTGCACCTTTCTAAGTGCATTATGGTTATAATTTTCTGTGTATGCAGCCTCTTTGATGCCAGGCAACATGTATATTATGTCTGTGAACTCCTTGTGCTAAGACTGGTTCCTGATAGATGCTTGGCCATAATAACATTGAATAATGAAAGAATGGAGACTGAGGCTGACATTATTCTCCAACATTCTTTAAATCCCTCGGCGATCTTACAATAAAACTATCAAAGACAAGATACGAGGGACAACTATTCAAACAAATGTTATTAGAGAAGACCATGTTCCTGATACTATTTAATGCATTATGAAACCATCTGATAGCAAGTGAAGAGATTTTAAATTAAGGCTGCCTTTATTTAATAGGAGCAGGAAGGATTTGAATATTTCCTCTTAGATTTAGGATCTGGGGCAAGCATTTGAAATAACCTTGGAGCTAATAAATAACAAAGGCTGAGCCTGAAGATAAAGACATTGATTAATATCATAAGATCTCACTGTCAAAAAGTCATTTCAAGCTGACAATTTAACTTTAAAAATTATAAAATGATATTGGAATAAAGGACAAGAGAGGAAAAATGTCAAAAGAAATGAATAGTTGTTTTTAAACAATAGAGCATGTTATTATTTCACATTTCATATTAGATATGCTGATCACTATAACTATTGACATTAGTGTCAAAAGGACAATTACGAATGTTTCACGTGCATTCTCCAGTTTGAAGAATAAAAATACATATGTCACTCAGGCAAACCACCCACAATTCTCTGAAATAACAAGAAGACAATTTTAGAATTACAAAACCCACTGAAAAAGTCACTAATTGTGCTTGCTGCATTCTTGAATAGATGAACTAGATTAGTAACAACAATAATAATAGCTTCTTCTAGCACTAAATATCAAACAATAAGAGACTGAGTAAATAAATTGTGGTAGCCCTTTACAGTAATTAGTATGAATTAATTGAAATTGCTTTTGTAGAGAATGTTAAACTATACTTGAAAAGACTAATTTTAATTCACATTAAAAATAAGGTTACAAAACAGTCCAAATGCTATACTGGAAAAATCTATGCCAAAGGATATATGGCTGACCATATGGAAGTGGTTAAAGTAGCTAGTTTGCATATAGAAATATATGTCATTTTTGTCCTTTATGCTTATTTTACCTTCTAAATTCTATAATGGCTATTATTTGTGTAAAGATCATATTTTATTTTTTTAAATGTTTTATTTATTTCTGAGAGAGAGAGGGAGACAGTGTGAACAGGGGAGGGTCAGAGAGAGAGGGAGACACAGAATCTGAAGCAGGCTCCAGGCTCTGAGCTAGCTGTCAGCACAGAGCCCGACGTGGGCTCGAACCCACGAGCCGTGAGATCATGACCTGAGCCGAAGTCGGACGCTCAACCAACTGAGCCACCCAGGCGCCCATGTAAAGATCATATTTTAAATATAAATGCGCAATTAAAACATACTCATCAGAAGCAGCCAAGTATCATATCAATCCAAAAGAAAATTAAATAATGTGGAAGATCTGCTTGAAGAACTAACAAAAAATAAGACAAAAATAAGATTTGAATACAAAAAAAGTGTACACAATATTTGTTACCCTTAAGTGGATAGCATCTATACAGGAAAACTTTATTACTTTCCAGATATTCTAATTTTCTATAGAAAATTTATTTTGTTGTAAATGTCAAGTTCTGTTACCTTCAGGTAGCAGAGCAGAACCTCTAGAGTTTTTATTTTTTGATAGATATTAAGCCTTTGATGT
This sequence comes from Hyaena hyaena, assembly GCF_003009895.1. NCBI lineage: Eukaryota > Metazoa > Chordata > Mammalia > Carnivora > Hyaenidae > Hyaena > Hyaena hyaena. The sequence goes on along the minus strand of NW_024081986.1, from coordinate 45,359 downwards.
GGTCTAACATATCTTCAATATTTATGGACAATTAGAAAGAATAATTTCTTTTTTTTAAAAATCTAAACCAGGAACAAAAAATTTCCAACTAGCCCTCTGTTTTCTCAGAGTCCCATGAAAGGTATGAGGTGTGAACAGTATCTTTGTTTTCTGTTGACTTTCTAAATATGTCCTTGAGTTCCCATTTATTGATTCTTAAAGCTCTATTCAGTGGAGCCCCTTATTGTTTCTTTATAGGGATATATACCACTTTTTGTTTTTCTTGTTTTCATGTTTTCTTGTATTGTGGGGAGTGGGAGAGTAGTCTCAGGTTTCTTGAATAAACTAGTTGTATTACTCTAACCACTAATATCAATCATCAGTACAGACGTTATTTATGGAGAAACTCTTACTCATTGTACCTGATAACATAAAAATACTAGTTAAAACAAGAACATTAAAAGATGAAAATGAAAGAAATACACCTATATTAAAAAGAAGCATGATAGCATTTCCAAAGTTACACAGTGCTGTTAGATGTTTTATGCTTACAACTCTATTTGCATTGTGTTGAACTAGCAAATACCTGCAATAATAATAATACCGATCTTTAAAACAGAAAAATAACCTCCACCCAATGTGCCTTTTGGGAAATGAAAGGCAGTGTCAGCAGTTCTATAGTGTGTTGAATTTTAATGAACTATAAACCCTTTCTGGGATTCTGAAAGTATTTATCTTATTCCCACATAACCACAGCACTGTCAAGGCATAGCACACGTGGTCCCTGGGCAGTAGGAAAAATATGCCATGTAAATGGAATGACAGAGAAGTATGCAGGGTTTTAAGTAACATGCAGCTCTTTTATGTTGTGTTTTTACAAATTCTTAAAGTTATTTTCACACTCTGGCTTTTTATTGAATATGCTTGTGGTGACTCACACTAATCAACTCTCTTAACTTCTCCCCACATTTGTCGTCTGTGCACATATACTACTTTTATTGAAGATTGTTTTGGTGTGGGTTTTTTTTTTTTGCCATTAGATATATATGTTTTTTTATATCCAAAGCTGTCTGTGCTAAGCACCCGGGTATTTTTCACAGTATTGTTAGATTTGATCTGAACTTCTTATAAGAGTAAAACTTCATCTTTCAGATAATGAAGCTGTTTTTCAGTACAAATGAACCAAAGGGCATTTAAGATCTTTAAATAAAACCTTTTTTGGTTTTAGAAATGCTATACATTTATGATTTTATATTCTACTTTGTTAGCAGCAATACATAATATTAATCTTTATTATAGCTTCCATCACAATGAAATGATGCAGCATAAATGGATGCCTTTCATCATAATCTTCTGTTTCTAGAAATACTCATAATTTAAATAATTATGTATCTTGACTTCATGCCAATTAAGTTTGTTCATCTAGGGACTGAATTTTAATGAGGTGTTTGAATGAGTTTCCATTGATATGATCTTTTGACAGGGACACAATCAAATGAGAAAAGGTTTAATCTCATATATTTTTATTTCTTCAACATTTGAAAAAGACAGATAAGACAACCCCCCCACTATCACCAAAAAAGTCAAATAGAAGCACTAGACAGAATATAGGTTGAAGACTGAATAGTTTAAGTACATCCAGAGATCATTTGATTACTAACACTTGCAGTCAATATGATTTATCTCAAAAATATAATAGGAAGTATTAATCTGTCCTCTTAAAGAAAATTAAAAGAAGAAACAGAGTGGACAAGTTTTGTCATGCTTGAATTAGTTGGCTAGTTTTAGAGAAAGTATCCACTAAAATTCTGGAGCTCAATTAAAGAAAAAAAAAGAAACAAAGAGAAATGGGTGAGGGGGAAAGACCTAAATGAGGGATGGGCATTAAGGAGGGCACTTGTTGGGGTGAGTACTGACTGTTACATGCAAGTGATGTATCACTGGATTCTTCTGAAACCAATACTACACTATATGTTAACTAACTTGAATTTAAGTAAAGTTTAAAAAAGAATTGATTGATATTGATAATATATATCTTCTAAGCAATGAGGAAGGATTATCTTCATTATAGCTGTATACATTCTCAGTGATCAATTCATCTTTATGCAAGTGACATATTTAACCATTGTAATTAAAAGAAAACCATGTAATTTTATGAAAACAATTGATCATATTTGCATGTAGATTAAATAAAATATATTAATTTATATGTTTAATGGGAAACAGGCATTTTTGTAACTACGATGACAAATATTTAAAAATATGTAACTAAATTTTCAGCCACAAGTTTTCCGTGTTTATTGCTTTAATCTGAACGTATTTTCCTCAGTTCAATAAAAAACTTTTATAAGAACAAAGTGAAGAAGAAGGGAGGGAGGGAGAGAAGAAAGGAAGAAGGGAGGAAGGAAAAAGGGTGAGAAGAAGGGTGATTTAATACGCTTCCAGTGTTAACTGTAGGCTACATGTGTCTCCTTGTGAATGGACAAAGCACAGTTCCCGGGAGGGAGAGGATTTTATTAACTAAATGCCTAACAGCTGCCTCACAAGCATGAGCCTAGATAAACCAAACAAGCTGCAAATCTGTGCACCCTGCATGAAAGGCCACATAATACAAGCTGATTACTTTAGGGCTTGCATTAATGTGGCTGTGAATAAAAATAACCAACCAACAAATCCTTGCCTAATTTTAACAACTCCTGATGAGGAAGTCTAAACAGATGAATCATTAGGAGGTATGGCTTTATGATGAGTTCGCATTGTGATCCAAGCCTGGGAGGGTGGCCTTTGGAGTGGAGTCGGTGGTAAGGGAGGTGGAATTACCGATCCTCGCCAAGTAGGAGTTCTAATCTCTCTTTAAAAAGCCAGGGATTTGATACTTTCATCCTAAACTGACAGAAACACAATAACCTTTATAGGAACAAAAGGAAGAGCACAAGACCTTTGATTTGCTAAAGTTTAGTTTAATAGAGGCAAGGTTTTTGATGTAGAAACTCCCCAAAGATAAACAAAATAGACAAATTGATATGAGCACCTGTTTGTAGAAATCCACCTTTTGTGCTGGAATATTGAAAATGATCACTTTAAGGACAGTAATTATCCCTGGAATGTAATAGGCCTTCATCAAATGCTCTCCGATGAATTAGCAATACAAAACTCAGGGATTCATGTAGGCGGTCTTCTAACATCGGGTTTGGGAATTGGAATGTGCTCAATTTTTCTGTTAACCGTTATTTCATACAAAAGCAGATACATAACCTGAGGAAATCGTTTTTAGGAGGAAGGCGCAGTATAACGCTTTTATTCTGTAAGTTAAGATGTCACAGCTATAATCAGGAACACATCACAGCACTGCATGACCTTTCCTCTCCCGGACACTCCCGTCCCCATGCACTGGCTCCCAGCCTAAACCCCTCCTGGTGAGAAGGTAGCACATTACTCTCGTTTGAAGGAACATTGCCTCCCTGCCAGAAGATTCAATTTGGTTCAATCACTTTTTCCGAGTACTTTCCTAGAATCCTAGTCCAGAGTGATTATCCGCTGGTTCGCAAAAGTGAGAACCCTATCCAGAAAGTGAACAATTTACGCTTTCCTTATCATCATTGCAATTCTATTTCCGATCTTCTCAAACCACAGTAAGATTGTCAGTACTATTTCAATTTCTTGGATGTAGAAGCCAAGATAGTTTAAGATTTTCTTTGTATTCTTGGTAGGGAGCCAAATGCTATTTCAGAGAAGTGTTCAAGAGTAAAATGGCAAATCACAAAATAGGAATGTCGATCTATCTTATTAACAGCTTTTCTGTAGAGGCCCAAGCATAGCAAATTTATTATCTGTATATTATAGAATGTAATATAAACTACTTGGGTTTTCTCCTTGTTTAAGCTCCAGAAGGATGGTTGAAGTTCTAATGATAACCATTTCCTACTGATGCACAATTAGATATCTGTATCTAACTTTCATTTAATAGAGAACATTCCACTGGATTACGTTGAGTGGCCCACAGCTCCTAGACAAAAGCATGACAGTTTTTTAGTTTCCTCAACACATGTTCAGATTTATCTGTATACCGTTGAGAACACCTTACCTTTTACTGTCAAGAAGGCCAAAGATATTCATATCCTATCTCTCTTGATAATCTAAGAAATGTCTTAAAAATTGATTTTGGGGCTTCTGGGTCACTCAGTCAGTTAAGCATCTGACTCTTGATTTTGGCTCAGGTCATGATCTTGGCAGTTTGTGAGTTTGAGACCCACATCGGTCTGTGTGTTGACACAGTGGAGCCAGCTTGGGATTCTGTCTCCCTCCCTTTCTGCCCCTCCCCTGTTTCCTCTCTATATCTCTCTCAAAAATAAATAAAAATTAAAACAAATGAATTGCTGTCAGTAAAGTCTTTAAATGTCTAGTAGCAAAATCTGTTTATGAAGTAAGGCCAAACTTATTAAACCTACAGCAGCAAGGGAGTATATCACTTAAAGTTAATAATGTCTCAGAATAAGAAATTAGGATTTTCACCCGTGTTAGGGACTGGGCTGGATAATTTTAAGACAGGTCTTGCAAGGTAGAAAAATAGTTGAGACTGAACAGAGTTTCCGACATAATTGTTTTGAATTGGTGTGAAAAGCAAATGATCTTGAAGTGAGTCTTAATAAGCAAACCATTATTCTTGATAAATAAGCCTTTTAGTTGGTTTACAGTCATAGATTCCAGGAGCAAACATTCCCTAGAGGAAGAGACTGGGTTAATTTTGTTTAGTCTGAGTATTGTTTAATACAGAAATAGGACCCCTTATTTTAGTTTCAGTTCTCATGAATTTCATTTTCAATGTCCTAAATCAGTCTCAGTTTTATTTTTAGTTTGACAAATTGATAAATGTCCATTTTACTATCACTTATGACCGCTGAGAAACTTAACTAAAGTAATCATGGTGTTAAGTTTTTAAAAATCCATCTTATAATTGCCTCTAAACCTTGGAATGACTTCCAGGTATGATAAATACCTATTTATAAACACATGGTAAATCCTTCAAACTCTAATTTTAAAAAAGTAACTTGTTGGTAAATAGGTAAATACGGAAATGATTTAATGGCCTTTAATGGTAATACAACTTGTGCAACACTAAGAGAACAGATCTTAAATGTTCTTACCACACATATGAAGTAATTACATGAGGTGATGGATAAGTTAACTAACCCTTTTGTTATCATTTTACAATATATGTTTGTATGAAATCATCACTTTGTAAACCTTACTTAAATTTATACAATGTTATATGTCAATTAGATCTCAATAAAGCTAAAAAAAATACAACCCTGTTAAGATGTTAAAAAAATTGTACAACTTCAGCAATGTAGCTCTTAATTTTCAACAAGAATTTTAAAACATGTTCAGTGTTTTAAATTTGTCGTGTTGAATGAGTTTGAGTACCATCTTAGATCTTGTGATGGGCAAATAACTTTATGAATTGAATATTAGCAAGGTGACCATCTTACAAATACAAAACCTTAAGAACTTCTGTAAGTTACCTAGAGTCACATAGCTCATAGATGGCAAAGCAAGAACATGAACTCAGGTCTCCAGCCTCCTGACAGCATGGCCTTAGCCCAGTAGGCATATTGTCACCGTGAATCCGGTGATCTACAAAGCACTTTGTATTTTTTTTGAATTTAGTACCTTAACAGTAAGCTTTACTACTCTTTCTTACAATATGAATTAAATATAAAAATGAGAGCTAATGAAATATCATAAAATCCATTTATTTAAAAATAGCAATTACATCTACATTTTATAACTACCCCAAACATTTGCCATTTTAGAAGTCATTAGCATTTACCAATTTATTATGAGTTTTAGAAGCTCCGATATTATACGTAAGAGATTGTTAACTATATCATTTTGAAAACACATAGAGACCCCCTTCTCCTCATCAGTGTCCTCTCCTAGCACATAGCACACATGCAAACACATATACATGTCATTCTTAGGAACTTTAGAAAATAGTTTTTCAAACATGAATTAAAGAGCATTATGTTTCCTTTATACATCAAATGAATGTATATGAATACTTCTTAGTCATCAAATATGATGATATTGTACAATTAAATTTAATTTTAAAGCCTATTGACTCAGCATTTTGAAAATATGAGTCATTTATTTTGTCCCTCAAATGCCATCATTTTATTTTCAGGGAATTTAGGTAGTATTCTTTACATTCTCTCTTGCTTCCTTCAATAAAATAACTTTCTCTAACCCCGCTTCATGGCCCACCTCAGAATCCACATTTCCACATTCATAGTTTGACCTATCAATCATATCTGTTTGTTCACACAGAATATCATTATACATGAGATGCAGTTATTATGAGAGTTGTGTTTCTGGATAGCTGGTTAGACTTTCAAAGACTTTTAACTCATTGCACCGGAGCAGTTTTATCATTTTTAGGTGGAAATTGTAATACTTTCCTGAAAATAGTAACTCCATTTTTTTACTATTTGTATTTTCAGAAGCAAGCACAAGAGACAGTATTTAAAAGAGTTTACAGTAAGTGCAAGAGCTCTCTGCATTTTGACATTTTTAAAAAAGATCATTGAGCTGAGAAATTTCAAGATTATCACTGAAGCAGCTTTTAATAAGCAACCTCCTCTTCCCTATTTCAGGGATGTGAAAACTACACAGAACACATGGAACCTGCATAATCAATACATGGAACAAATACAATGCCTGGGAAATGTTATCCTTTCCAACAATAGGGTGGCAGAGTAATCCTATCAGTGGAAGGAAGTAGTACAGTAATAGTTTAGGGAAAAAAAAACCATTGGTAATGTGTGTGTGTGTGTGTGTGTGTGTGTGTGTGTGTGTGTGTGGTGTGTGTTTGGGCATGTGTGTTAAATATGTTTAACCTATAATTAGTTAAGTCTATACATTTTGAAATTCAGGAGTTAGCTAAATAGTTTTTGCAGTCAAATGCTCTACCCCTGAGCTATACCCCCAGCTAAATAGTTTCTGTAAAGCAGTGTATACTTTTTCTCCAGCCACCTTCAATTGCATGTTCATTGTCAAAGTCACAGAAACAATTTGTTATAAATTCTCATCCTATACAATAATAATGATACATTATTCATAAAGATAAGCTTGCAATACTTTATAAGAGTTGTCTCATATATATTCCCAGTTTTCTTTTGTATGATATGGTCCCATTAGTAATCCCATTTTTCATTCAAGAAAACTGAAACCCATTAAATGTAAATAATTTTTGGAAAGCATTCTCAGAATTAGATGTCTGGAATTTGTCTTCCTCCTCCATATCCAGTGTTCTTTGTCCCTGACAGTAACTATGACATAGACACACCTATGCCATTTCTGCCCACTTATCCATGGGAAATGAGATAATGACTTTGAAGCATTTAATTCAGAACCTTGAACTGGAGATTCTAAGGATAAAATAGAATTTGTATGCTCATCTATTAACCTTCTGTTTTTCCAAATTTGACTATGGAGCTCAATGTTTAGCTCTATTTAGAGATAAAATGATTGTTACAAAGATTTTACCAATAATGATTCCCATCTGCACATAAGCCAAGAGGACAAGCCTTTCTAATGTTATTATCAATAATGTTTGGTCCCTTTTCATTTCCACCTGACATAATGGAAAATGCAATGTCGCCAAATTCTCAGAATATCAGAGTTATTTTGTGTTGTTAAACTGAATACATGCTGCATAAATTTTAAAAAAAAATGAGGGGGGGTGGTTGTATTTTATGCAGTGACAGAGTTTTGTCAAGTGGTTCCAAAATAGAATGTGATTGCTTCCATATGCAGTACATATTATATTCCAACAAACTTATATTTCACAGGACATGGTCATTCTGTAGGAAGAGAAGTTATTTAAAGAAATGAAACATCTGTGTTTTCAACACTTGAGCTATCAATGAGTGATTAACTCTTTGTTTAGACACTGAGACCTTCAGAGAAAGAGCAATTTAAATGCTGGAAACTGTATTCCACTGTGTTTTACCATATATTTTTTTAAATTACTAATTTGAGTTTTCTGTAACCTTTTAAAAAGCAAAAAAAAAGAAAACCCTTGTGATTTTTACTATGCTAAATAGAGCTAGCCCATGGCTATAAATAACTACCTTTCTGTAGTTACACCACCTTTTTAACAGCTGCAGTTGTCATAACATTGACACAAGGGAGTGCATGTTCATAATTTGCATGTTTCTCAGGCAATGATTTTTTAAGGAGCTAACCCAAACCCTCACACTGTTAATAACCAGTATGCTAAGGGTTATTGAGTCTAGATGAACATAATTTTCAGAACTTCGCCCATGCTCTTTCCTTTCCCTGGAATTCGCCTATCCCTCTATAGTCTGGCCAAACCTGCTAAATTCTACAAGCCATGATTTACAGGTTATATCCTGTGTAAAGACCTTCCTCGCTCTAAGGGTAGTTAATCCTTCCTTCATTCTACGCCTTCAGCACTGTGCCGAGCCTCAGTTTGAAAACTCAGTCTATACAATATTTCCAGTTGTTCTCCCCACTTGGTGAATTCTTTACAATCTGGGGTCCCCGGCCTTTATCCTCAAATGTTGATATGCACTACAGGTGCCTAGAATTGTTCATTAAAATAAACAAATGATATAGAGCATAACACTATTCTTTGAAAAAAATATTTTTCTCAGGTGGTATCATTCTAACTCATTCCTGTGTCAAATGCAGTTTTGCATCTGGGGTTACATTTTTCTTTTCCTTACAGGTTTTCTTAATTCACCCATCTAATTCTCAACTCATCCACATGCATCTTGGTTTCATCTTTCTTTTCCTGTGGCTAAGAGTCCTAGTTTTTGTAAAATATATTAGGAAAGTAAACAAATAATTTTCACCCCCCTTTCTACCAGTTTTAAACGTATTTTTCCCTCCTCATTTCAGTATAAATAGTCTCTGTTCCTTAAATGTTTTATCCTTTCACAGACCCCTTGTGGTTTTTATTTCCATAGTTTGCTTATCCTTCCATGAAAAAAGGTCTCTCTGGGCTTGTTGCTTCTAACAGGCAAGTTCATTGACACACCCCCGTTGACCTCCTTCATCCTCTGCTTAGGTACTGTTGGTATTCCAATCCCAGAACTTAAGCTCCGGGCCACACTAATGTGTATAGCCTGCAGCCACATTTTCTGTTACTGGGGATAATAGTTTTTTTCTTATATCTTATTATAAAACATTATAAAAGATTGATAGTACTTCATATTGGTAAGAAAATGAGGGCGTGCTTCTGGAAGAACAACCTTGTGAACAACCCTTCATGTGTACCGAAGGGTCCTGGAGTGTGTGTTCCTCTGAACTGATTCCACGGGCAGGAATTTTCCTAGCTTGACCAATGTATGTTCATGATCAAAATGTCCACTGCAATGCTGTTTATAACAGTGAAAAAAATAGAAACCACCTAAATTCCAATCGTAAGGAATTATTCATATAAACACTGATCATCTATACAATGAAATGTAGTTTAGATATTTAAAGGTATACATATTGACATGAATTTTCTTAAAGAAAAAATATTTCAAGGGGTAATAAAATGTCATTTTCTTAATAAGAATGGATATTTAGGGGCGCCTGGGTGGCTTAGTCGGTTAAGCGTCCGACTTTCGCTTAGGTCATGATCTCGCGGTTCGTGGATTCGAGCCCCGCGTCGGGCTCTGTGCTGACTGCCAGCTCGGAGCCTGGAGCCTGTTTCAGTCTGTGACTTCCTCTCTCTCTGACCCTCCCCTGCTCACGCTGTCTCTCTCTCTCTCTCTCTCTCCTAGAAATAAATAAAAAAATATTTAAAAAAATAAGAATGCATATTTATGTATTGCACAGGTAAAAGCATTAAGTTATACACAACAATGTTAACATTATCTCTACATGACAGAATACAACTAGGCTATTTTTTATCTTATTGCAAATATATATTGATATAGTTAGATATTTAAATATTGAATATGTAAATATATTTATATATTTGTGTTACATATTTGTAGTTTATATATTTATAAATGTACTTATATATTTATAGTTTTCATATTTTAACATATACTTCATAGGTAGATAGATATGTATGTATATATGTATGTATATATTTGGCCTTGGGAGGCTCAGTCGGTTACGTGTCTCTTGATTTCTGCTCAGGTCATAATCCCAATGTCATGGGATCTGGCCCCATGTCAGGCTCCACACTGAGCATGGAGCCTGCTTAGGATTCTCTCTCTATTTCCCTTTGTCTCTCTCCCCTGCTTGTTCTCTCTCTCTCTCAAAAAAGTTAAATAAATAAATAAATAAATAAATAATAAATAAAATATATATTTATATGTTATATAAATTTAAATTTAAATATTTAACATTTAAGTAGTATATTTAATGTATATTCAAATTCCACTAAGATAAATTTTGTTATATATCTAATAAAAAGAAACTAAGATTAAGAGATCATTGGGTTGCCTATGGAGAAGATAAAGAGTTTTGATAGACATTCTTGATGAGCAGGTAGAAAATGTATTTTTGAATGGTCCGGTCCAAGGGCCCATGGTAGCAGCAGTAGGGATTGATATCAACATGGGTCCTGGGTACATGCAGTCTCAAGAGTGTGGCCACAATGTTAACTCTCAAGCAGTGGGGAACGGGGCAGGGAAGAACTTTAGAATTAATACAGAGCTCCAGGTAACCTGTCAATGGGCTTTGAAGGGTGCAGAAGCTGAAGGCTGAAGACAGTAAATGCAGGAACTTGGGGTGTGTCCTCTCTGATCACACAAGTTCTCTCTGCTGCTCGTACCAGCGGCAGCTGGAGGACAAAGTAGTGTGGCAGATGACAAGAACCCGGGATGTGAGAACAATAATACCATCTAGAAGCCAAACACCTGGGGATAACTATTAAACAGCCTGAGTCTCTAGCCAAACCTGTGGTTTAGAAGCCACAAGTAAGCATAAGAATAGAGCGGCACTAGCCCATGGCTGTGGGCAAAGAGCCCAGCGACACCAAAGAGAGCAGATTGGGTAAAGTCAAGGTCAGATATGAAATCGTAGGTAAAGGAAGGAAGCAGAGGCAAGAACTACATCCACAGTGAAAATTCTACAGTCTTTGTTCTTCGGGTCACAGGTGGGTGACAAAGCCCAGGATGGTCCCTGAGGTGAGCGTTTATTTAGGATATGAATTAGACGTGAAGCTGAGGAGCCAATAATGACATTTAAACACAGCAATTATAATGCAAGATAGTAGCTGCTTTAGGAAAGGATAAATCAAATGATTTGAAGGAAATAACTGTTCTTGGGGGAAAACTGACAACCTTGCCAAAGAAATAATTTGGCGGAATGTGGTGACAAAGTTCTTTTCAAGTACAGGGAACTGCAGAGGGAGTGCTGTGTCCTGTTTATGGGGCTTGAACCACTTTTAAGATATTTCTTTGTAGATTTTTTTCCCTATTATCCATGATTCATAAAACTTCTAGTTACATGGCTCAGCCCTTTTATTTTAACCATTTCTTTAAAAAAAGGAAAGAAAGCAGTAATTAGCAGTTTTTATTTAGCATCTTGATCTCTTGTTAAAACAGATTTTTCAAAAAAGCAAAATCAGGACTGGCAGACAAAAATAAAGAGATCATGTGGCAATCTCTTAATTCATTTCACTTGTTAATCAGACAAAAGAAAGTTGTTATGACCAATCCAGGAAACATTTTGAAAATTACATATGTATGGACCATATAATAAATACTAGGTTAAGATGACCGAGTCTGGTTAAAAAGAAAACACACTGGTAAGTGTTTAAAAGGCCATAAATTTGGATTTATTTGTTTCAGAAAAAAAAGTATACTTCCTGTTAGAAAAAATCATTAAGTTAACTAACAAGTGACCTAACTAAATTTGAGACCTGTATGCAATAGTTAAGAACAGTTCAGCCCTTAACTAAGTAAATTCCTGTAGATAATATTTAAATGGCCATTGTTACCAAGTGACCTTTAAATGATGGGCCACCACTTTCGCACAGTATGACCAAGTTTTATATAATTTTTCTGATGCGCCTCTATTTGCTTTCCTTGCCTTATTCGTTATTCTCCAGACTGAGGGGGTTAGATTTCCCTGATTTCCCTGAGCAAAGCTGTTATACTATCAATGCTTCTTAGGTTGAAAAGTGTACCCTGGTTTGAAATGGGGAAAGATTACCTGGTGCTAACAAGTTAGAGTTTATTAATAAATGCAACCCCTGATAAAAGTTAGCCTTTATGTGATAAGAGAATGCCCCTGCTACTATCTCTGAATATTTATTTCTAACATACTAATCACAGCTTGGCTTAACCATGCAAAGTGACAGCTGTGTGAAGTTGTTTTTGTATCTTTTCCTTTACAAAAGTAAAATAATTGAGACAGGTTTAGTTTTTTTATTATTTTATGTTAAAATACTGACTACCTTTGGACTCTGAGTGGGGAAATTGGTAATGGGACCATTTATGTTCCCTTTTGAACCCAAAATTCTATAATGTCATAATTTTGAAAACATCTGGTTATTTCCACAAAAGCCAAAGATGCATTCATCCACTACGAGTGTGAAATATTTTAATCTATTATAGATCTTCTCTTAAATATCAGTGAGATTAATCATAGCTTCATTTATTTTTTATTTTTTCCTTGTCAATAATATTCTTTTTCTTTCTGATGTTTTCCTGTCAACTTCTAGAACGTTCCTCATATCAAATCCAATCCACTGAGAAGAAATTAGTATAGAGTATCTCAATGAGATAACTAAAAAATGTCCTCATTTTCTCATGAGCACCAATCCCTTTCTCCATATCTAGCATATCAAAAGTATTAGGTGATAACAAAAAGAGAAAATCTCCGGTTAGTAAAAATAGAGCTTCTAATCCATGAGATAAGTATGATTTATGCTGTTCTATGGCATAGAGCTTCGTCTGGTCTAGTGCTTTCATTTTACAGAAGCCCTCCCCCCCCAAAAAATAGGCATAGATCCAGAAAGATAAGGTTTTGCTAAGGTCACATAATCAAAGGTGGCTTCTAGAACTGTGTGTTGCCTCTCAGAATGTACACTCTAACATATTTAGGAAACCAGTCTTTCTAGTTATATTTCATAGATATATTTTCAATAATCCCAGGGAAGTGTGCTACATTTTATTTTCTCACAACAAGAGTAATATATGCTCTTCATAGTTAATGTGCACACTGACCTTGAGCTTTAATGATGTGCCTATACAAGGATACAAACCTTTAGAAATCCACTGAGCATTCTGACCTGCACCATGATTAGTTTGATAAAAGGAAAGAACAAATTCGAGGGTCTCATAGTGAGTGACTTGTCTTAGGAAGATAAAATTCCCATTGGATCCTTAATTACCATCTCCAGTTTCTCACAAGGAAGCCCTTCTGCTCCTGACTGCACAGTTTGAAATGCTATATTTAATCTTTATTAGTGTGCACCCAGAACTGACTTCAGGGTTTCTATTGCTGTTGCCAGAGGGACATGTGTTCACGGTCAACACGGACAGCTGTCATTTTTTTAAATCAACTTTATTGAGGTATAATTTCCACGCAATGCAATGCACCCATTTTAAATGTATGGGTCAATGAATTCTGACAAATGTTTACATCAATATAACCACCATCACAATCAAAATATGGAACAATTCCGTCAACCTACAAAGTTCTGTGACAACCATCAATTTTGATTTTCATAGAATGCTTGCTTAGACACTTGGCCTTTTGCCTGTCTCAGATGGTGCTGTTAAGCCCTGCTTGCAGACTCTGAGGATCTTTTTAAAATAGAGCACAGGTGTGAATGTGACACAATAGACCCTGGGTCCTATTTTAAATGACTGAATCATTGCATCACATATTATATTTTGCCCTTGGCAGTGGTTCTTATTTGAAGTTAGCCTCCTCACATACACATCTAATTCTATGATACTGTGTTTGAAATAAGAGGAAATGCCTTCCCAAATCCTTCTAATGATCAGTTTCTGCCCTGAGGCTAAAAAGCTTATGTATATTACTAGCTATTAAAATGGGTCATCCCTTTTTAGAAAGATGACTGGGTGGTTTGGTTTATCTTATGTTCTCAAGACCTCATGTCATGGGTGACAGGTGCAATCATTTTATAAGTGTGGGGTTGCAGAGCTAGCACTGCAAATGCTATTTACTTAAAGTCACCATGACAGAAACTGAGTTACCCTTCCTTTGGCCCAGTGGTAACATCTGAGTGGTGATCGCAAAGACTAAAGAAACAGGCTTGTGTTGCTGAGGCTAGTTAAAGGACAAAGACCACTATCATTATACAAAAATAAAGCAACTAGTTTTTCCTATGAAACAACTATATCACGAATGTTTCAAAACTCTCATCTTCTTTCAGACACCTTTGCCTGGCTTACTAGAAAATAAAATCAAAATGTTGAAGATAGATACAAGTAATCAATCAAGGAAAAATAACTCTCACTGATATCATTCTGTTCGTTGGTTATTGGAAAAGCTTCATTAAGTGCTACTCCCAAACTCCCTGATTCCCGTTTCTTTTTTCCCTTTTTAATATTTTTTCATTGAAGACAACCTTATTCCATAAAAAGAGGGGAGAAACAGAACATAAAGTCAGATAACTTGATCTGTTCCCAACAAATGTTAAGCATTTCATGTTGACTGGTCCATAGTTTGAGGCCTCTGTGAGTCATTAAAGCCTCTACAAAAGAATGTGTATCTTTGAATGTCTTGCACTGACTTTATTTATTTATTTATTTATTTTTTTTACAAATAGTTTATTGTCAAATTAGTTTCTACATAACACTCAGTGCTCATCCCCAAAGTGCCCTCCTTCATGCCCATCCCCCCCCCCCCCCCCCATCCATCAGTCCTCAGTTTTTGTCAGCATTCAAGAGTCTCTCATGGTTTGCCTCTCTCCCTTTCCCCCACCATTTCCGCCCTTCTTCTCCCCCTTGGTCCTCCGTCAAGTTCCTCCTAATCCTCCTATACGTGCAAACATATGGTATTTGTCCTTCTCTGCCTGACTTATTTCGCTCAGCATAACACCCTCAAGGTCCATCCATGTTGCTACACGTGGCCAGATTTCATTGTTTCTCATTGCCATGTAGTATTCCATGGTATAGATAAACCACATCTTCTTGATCCATTCTTTTGTTGATGGACACTTAGGCTCTTTCCATGTTTTAGCTATTGTGGAGAGTGCTGCTATGAACATTGGGGTACATGTGCTCCTATGCCTCAGCATTTCTGTATCCCTTGGGTAAATTCCTAGCAGTGTCTTGCACTGACTTTAAAGCTAACTTGGAATGAATAGAATAATGTTTTAAATGCAGATAGGTAATATATCTTCTACAAATATTTTGACCAGCCATTGGTATCTTGCCTCCACCATTAGTACAAAATTACCTAATGCCTATGTTGTTACCTCTTTAGTGTACTGTGGGAAAGAAACAGACAGTTTCTAAATCCATTTTAATTCCTACTTTCCACACTCTCCCAAACTTTAGAGAATAAAATCATTGGTAAATTTGATGATGAATATTCTAATGTAAACCATAATTTAGAGTTGAGCGGTGAGGGTAGAATTTGGAGCTAAATGAAGACAGGTAGGACCTTCCCATCCTCCTTAATCCCTAATAAAGCAACAAATTCCTCCTTCAAACCAATTAGGTGACCATCGTAAATTTGCATCTCCCTTTGGACTCCTCTCCCCTTTCTTTCTTTTTATTAAAAACAAAAACAAAAACAACAAAAACAAAAAACACATTACTATAAAGAAGAAAAAATGAGAAAGATGTTGATGTGTAAGCTTTGGAATCATGCAGACCTGGCTTTAAGAATTCTATGACCTTGAAAATACCCTCTCAATTTTATCATCTACAAATGGGAATAGATAACAGGATTATACTGAGAATTAAGTGGGATAACACAGGCAATTTGCTTAACACAGCACTTGCTACTCAATAAATGTTAGTCATTAATGTTATGATGTTTATCATCACCATCCAAAGGCAACACCAGAATTACAGTAGAAAGAGAGCAGACTTTGATGCCAGGCAGGACTAGTCTGGTCACTTCATCTCCCTGAACTTTAGTGTCTTCATCTGTAAAATGGATATAATAGTGGTCTCCTGAAAGGACTGTTATGTGCCCTAGATTAGACAATGACAATATCCATAAAAAGCACCAGGAATAGATGGTTTAGTAGTCACCAGCCTTTATCCAAATCCAAGGACAAAGTTAATCAGACATTTTACCGGGCTTACCTAGTGAATGAATGAACTATTTTTCCCTTTACATGTGTGTATATGTGTACATACGTATATAATTATATATATGTGTATGCATGTCTGTATCAGCTACCATGATACCACCCTAATACCACTATTTTTATTTTTTTCAATTTGCCTTCTTGGCTTAGATAGTTCACCTTATGTGACTGATCAATTCTGACTATTTTCTAATCAATTGTTTTGTTATTATTTTTTTTACAAATAGTTTATTGTCAAGTTGGTTTCCATATAACACCCAGTGCTCATCCCCACAAGTGCCCTCCTCCATGGCTATCTCCCCACTCCCCCCCCACACCCATCAGTCCTCAGTTTGTTCTCAGCATTCAAGAGTCTCTCATGGTTTGCCTCTCTCCCCCTCCCCCACTATTTCTCCCCTTCTTCTCCCCCACGGTCCTCTGTTAAGTTCCTCCCAATCCTCCTATACGAGAAATGCACATTTTTGACCCTCCACCCTAGAGATACATAACACCTGGAATGGGGTCCAGCAATCTTTGTTTAAGTAGCGCTCTAGATAAGCGCTCTGTCAATTTCCTTTTTCTCCCCCTCTAATATTTTCCATAGTTTGGGGGCTATGATTAGTTTGATTTTGTTCATTTATGAAAAGACATTCTATCCAGAGAAGGTGAGCAAAATCCTAGGAAACGCTTTTCTCAACCTTGGTACTATTGATATTTTGGACCAGTTAGTATTTTTCTTTTGCGGGGGTGAGCTGTTCCTTTGTTCCATCTTTTATTTTAGGATGTGTAATAGCATTGTTGCCCTCTCCTTACTAGATTCTAGTAACAACCCCCTTCAAGTTGTGATAACTAGCAATGTCTCCAGGCAGTGCCTAATGTTTGCTCCCCCTTATCCTAATGAGAATCACTGCCCTGGGGGATGATCCGTCATCTGAGCATCATAACTCCATTCCTGATTGCCTGTGATGAAATTCGAGGCATATGACCTAGTTCTGGTCAGTGAGACAGAGGGGTCCTCAGAAACATTTTTCTGCCCACTAAAATTGGAGATGTCCAGGAGGAAACCTTTTTCTTTCTTTCTTTTCTTTGAACATTATCTTTTGTGTGTGTGATGCTTGAAGCTATGGCAGCCCTTGCACTGTTAAGGGAATGCCTACAAGATCAGAGGAAACTTGTCATAATTGAGCTACTATATCAATTGGTCCAGGAAACAGCCACCATCAAGCCTCCTATTATTTGAGAAAATAATCTATTGTTTTTGTAATCTTTAGTTGGTTTGTGTTACTTGGAGGTAAAACATCTTGATATATGCACTATGACTGGAAATATTGCATTTATAAATTCTGGTAAATGGGAAGTTGGTATATATCTTAGTCCTTCTCAAATAACTAAACTGCAGCAAGCTACAAATATGAATAATATGAAACAATACTGAACTATACAGAAAGATAATCTGAAAGTAGTTTATGCATGAACAACATTTTCTGATGTGTTTATGTATGAAGTTTGTCTTCCAATAGCAATGAAAATGAAATATTCCAGAAATCACATTCAGATGTCTATATTAGGAAAATTCCATTAGAATGAGCTATTTTAGAGTAGAGTACTGCCATTATGCCAGATCTCAGAGGGCTTTTGTTAGTGAATGTATGCCCACGTGTCTTTGCTGTTCAATGATAATGAAATTTTTTGTGATATTGAACATCACCGAAATGTAATTTTATCTCTTTGGTGCGCATTATTCCTTTTTTGTTTTAAAATAATTGGCCTCAAAAATAATACTTAAATGCATAGAAGAACGGAAAGTTGTAAACTTTGATTTGCATACTTCATAGTCTAACATTTGAATGAACAAAAATACAACCCCAGTGCTTATGATTTAGTCATCTATGTTTATAAAAAGAACCTTTTAGAAGGTAAAAAATAAGGAATAAGTTTTGGTTACTATAAAGATGAAAGCTAGATAGTACAGTTTATTTAAAACTAACAATAACAAAAACAACAGACTTATTCTGAGTATGGACTACAATTTGGCTGGCTCGAGTCCTACAGACATAGTGATAAGATTTAACTCTCAGACCTAGTTAAATTCACATGGTCATATGAATTCATCTTGATGACGTTGTGCACACATAATTACCAATGAGGAATCTCTGCTTCATGTTCATTTCTCCTCTTGCTCAGTCCACAATCCCATTTTCATATTCTGAAATCTATGAAATAAGTTATTTCCTAGACATAGACAGCACACCCTACATAAAATAGTAAAAGGAAGGGAAGTGGAAGATGCAGATTTAACTAACATATGTAAATAAACATGTGACACAATAAAGAGGGAAGAAAATTAAAATAGCTGCTCTAGTCTTGATTTCTGCAACTAATCATGAGACTTCAAGTGCACAAAAGAATCACATTGGGTCTCCCAAGTTCAGTATAAATTATTTTTTCCTAAATGTTATAAAGCACTGTTTTCACTTGACAGTCAAGATCAATCATGCAGTCAATGTATCAATCCCCTTTTGCCCATTTTCAATAGTATGAGCAATCTGAAATAGCCATGTGGCAGGCAGTCCCAAAAGAGCCACTACTGTAGTCACTGATCTAAGGCTTCTTATTTAGGTATTTAAATACCTCTGAAGTAGCAAAGCCCAAAGTAGCAAGCCTGTTGAAGCTTCTCCCCAATCAGCCCATCTTGCCTTCAATAGGCTTTGCATTTCATGTGCCCTTGGGTGATAACTGCAGTAACTGTTTTATGACTACTTTCCCCCCATTTACCAGTGTTCTGTCCTCCCTGCCTGTAAACCTAGCCATCAGAAAACTAATCCCAATGTCTTTTTTCCTTAAGGAGTTGCTGCACTCACTGACTTCTACTAGCAGTTTGTGTACTGGCCAGAATTCTTAATTGCAGACAACAGTCTCACCTCTGTCTAGTGTAAGCAAAAAAAAAATTTAAGAACACATTGGAGAAAAGGAGAACCAGACTCTGGCGGGCCAAGAACATTCTCCTATATCTTATTGCTAAATTGCCAGCCCTCATCACCCCCAAACAGGAGCTGCTGCCTCTATCATAATCATACTTCTTTGTATGCACATACACAATTGCTGGCCCTAAAACCACACAACCTCTACCGTAATCAAGGAGCTCAACAGGAAGTTGCTTTCATAGTTGTTTGTCCCTGGAATATGATGCCTCTTCATAGAGTACTACAAAAAAAGGGGGGGGGGGATACCCCAAGCCCTTCCTCATCCTTCCAGATGACTCAACTCAAAATCATTTCCTTGGGTGTATCTGATTATAGAACCCAACTCATTTGTATATGTCTTAGTATTAGGGAAGGCTTGGAAAAGTGGACTTTTTTTATTCTGCTTTGGGAACTGGTATCTATACTTTTGGGAAATATCAAATTATGGAGGTTGGGGACAGCTATGAATGACATATCTCCAAAGCATCAATGCTTCCCAAAGGTCAGCTTTTGCCCAATCAAACTTGATATGCTTGTAAACTGTTCAGGTGCTGGAATTGCAGGCTTCCCAAGCTTCTCTTTACCCATTTTCCATTAACAGTCTTTCCAATAGACATATAGTGTCACAGATTTTTTTTATTGACATAGAAGCAGAGAGAGTTCAGTAACGTCACTGATTCCCAATGTTAAGGAAGGAATCCCTTACCCATGCACCAAATTTACTTTTAATCTTGTTTACATAACTATTCTACTCATTAAACATAATCATCATTGATGACATTAAATAAATTCCCAGTGCCATTATTTTAAATTTAAAAAATATTAAATATTACATGTACATATTACATATTATGGGCACCTGGGTGGCTCACTTGGTTAAGCATACAACTTCAACTCAGGTCATGATCTCATGGCTTGTGGGTTTGAGCTCCACATCCAACTCTGTGCTGACAGCTCTGAACCTGAAGCCTGCTTTAGATTCTGTGTCTCCCTCTCTCTCTCTGCCCCTCCCCCACTCATGCTCGCTCACTCTCTCTCTCTTTCTCAATATCTCTCTCTCTCTCTCTCAAAAATAAGCAATTAAAAATACAAATTAGACACTAGTTTGAATTTAATGAAAATCTGACTTCTAGGACCATCATGGATACGTTTTCTTTTCTCTGCCCTGCATCTTAGATCTTGAGATATCGACTCGACTCTATTTACTTATTTCCATTTTGCGGTCTCTGGCATTTACTTCCTTCTTATCATTTATTTTTTTCCCTAAAAATTACCCAGCTGAATCCCCTGAACTTGGTTTCAAACCTTGCTCAGGGCAGCCTATACACCACCATATTTTACCTACATGGAAACTATCCGTATTATCCGTATTACTTCCTTTTAAAAAATATTTTAGTGGCTCATCCATACCAAGATAGTATCTTCCAGATAGGAAGGCAGAAATCTTGTGTCCTCCATATTTTGATTCCTATCTTCCTGTGCATGCTTAGCTCTTACTAGTTACTCTAATCAGTAAAACAGAAATATTTAATGTTCTATATGTGCTCAACTATTTTATGAATCAGGCCTTTGAACATGCTCTCTCTTTGAACATGTTCTCTCTGCTTGGAATGTCCCTTCTTTCAAACCACGTATTCTTGTTTTATGATCCCTTGAGAAGTCTTCCCTGGTTTACCTGCCTAGGATTATTCAGTTGCTCTGTGGGGTTTCTCCACTCGCACATGCCACCCATTACTGTGCTCTCTTCACTGTGCTTTTGATGGGTGGTGCTTGCCATTATTTAGAAACATCTGTGTCATCTCTTCAAATTGATCTCCTCTAAAGAAGTTGCCTCAAATCTTGAATCTCCAGAGGATGGCATGGTGCCTGGCACATATTTTAAGCTCAACCATTTCTTGGTAGATAAAGAAGACAGATGAACAGTTTATGGCTATCTGCTGACCTGATACTTATTTTCCCTTGTAAGATTTAAACTTAGAGATTTTAAAACCATGGCTGGTATTGCCTAAATAAGCTTACTAGTAGTACAAAGCAACCATTTTAAGAGATTTGTGAATGCTAAATTAGCCACTGGAGGGAGCCCATATACCATGAATTTAAGACTCATTACCACTTACAAACTATGTTAATTAAAGATAATTATAAAGATGTTTAAAATAAGGTGAGTTTTGCAGTTCTAAAGTAATAACTAAACCTGTCTGTGAGCTGAAAGGAAATCAGATAAAAGTCCATTTTTGTTTTGATCTGAAAGACAAGTTATGTTATAGAAGATAAGCAACATAGTAAATGGGAAAGAAAAAGGAAATCAAAAATCAGAGGTGTGTTTATTTTTATTTATTTATTTTTAAGGAGATTAAAAATATTTATTTATTTTGAGAGAGAGAGCTTGAGGAGGGGGGGAGCAGAGAGAGAGGGAGACAGAGTATCATGACCTGAGCCAAAACCAAAAGTCAGATGCTTATTTGACTGAGCCAGGTTTCCCCCAAAATCAGGGGTGTTTTTCTTGTATAACATCGGTCGAGCATTTTTTTCTTTGTATTTATGGCAATAATCTTTACATTTCTTTTTTAAGAAACATGTTTTCCAAATGGTGATATTAGGTGAATAGACTATAACATACTAGTCTTAAGACAGTATTAGTGATATTTGGAATGGTTTGTTATTAACTCCATGGCCTAAATTTTTTCATTTTAATTAATTATTATACAGATAAAGACATTGGTTTCTTGTTATATTTTTGAAAGCGAACTAAGTCAGAAATATTCTAGATTGTGGCAATTTTAAAATATCATTTGATATACATGATTATCTAAGTTCAAAATTTTGAGAGGTTTTAGGAAGTGTGAAACATACATGTAATTGCCTAGAGATACACATGCCTAGATTCTGTCATTGGATCTTTCACAACTTGCTAAGTCTGGGTGAAAGTTTTGAATGTATTAAAAAGTTGCTTTGTGAATCATCGAAGGCAGCGATTACCTTTAGATTGCTCTAAAGCCCATACAATTAAAACAATTTTCCTTTTGGATGCTAAAATGAAGAGACCAAATTCAATCTCAAGTGAGACTGTTACTGAAAAGTCTGCACAGAGTAGAAACTGATGATTGCCTAACTTGGGTACTAGAATATGTAACAGTGGCTTTGATAAAGTGCAGAATGCCTCTCAGGTGATTCTCGAAGCTCTCGAAGACAGCTAGACAAGGGAACTCTAACAAGGGAATTGTAATTCGTTCTCAGTATCAAAGTTCTCTATGAAGCAACTTTCAGCCTTCAGACTGATGGTCTCTCTTAGCAAAGTTAAAATTTCTGATGGATTTCTCAAGATAACTAATTTAGGTGAGTTCTGTGGAAAAGCATTCAGTGAGCTAAATTATTTGAGGGTACATTAAAACATTTAAAGAGTTTTATAACATGTAAATGCTAAATTATTTATGGTGGAGCCTTTTAAAATAATATTCATGGAGATCATGACTCATTTTTTTGCATATCGCTTGTGCTAGCTCCCAGACCACAAGCAGCACAGTAAAGCAGGTTGATGACTGGGGCATTGATTACGAGTAGTTGGCTGGCTGCAATGTGCAAGACACCTTTTTTCATTTGTTGATATTTTTACTGGTGTTTTAATTGTTGTGCCAGATCTTCCTCACTTTGTAAATGTGTAACTCACATTTGGAATCTGGTGTATCTGTGACAAAAGCAGATGAGATATGATGGCAGTCCAGTTTGTTCTATCTCATGTTCATGGTGGCTCTAATCTACTGATATTCTGGATTTATCATCACCATTTTAGATGAGAACTATGAGGTTCTGAGAGGTTACTTACTCAGTGTCACACAGGGAGTGTACAGCCAGCATTCAGGCTAGGCCTGTTTATCTTTAAAGTCTGTTCCTTTCTCTACTCCTGTGTTTTTCAAATGTCTCTGATTGAAATCTATTCTAAACATTCTATGTGTGACCAAATGCAGATACGCGTAATAAAAACATTTTCTGAAAACCCTTATCTTTACAATATATCATCTATATGATATTTGGCATTCTATTCTATTTCATTTTTTAAGACAAAACAATCAACTGATCTTAACTTCACTGATTGGTCACAACTTATGGTTAGAAAAACAATGACATTCACTTCCCTTCTGGACTTTGTCTTGCTCTGTGAATAAATGGTTTCTGGAAATTAACTTCAGAAGGTCTTAGACCGGTAGAGGTAAAAGAAGTGGGAAAGTTGATGGAGCCAGTGTCTTTTAAATTAAATTAAATCAAAAATCCACTAAAGAGCAGTGTTTAGCCACTTTGAAGATAAATAAGACTTGCCGTGGAAGGAAACCAATAAATCTTAATCTTGATATTTTTTCAGTGTATTTTCAACAAAGTCATACTTACATTAACAAGAATTTTACTAAATTAAATCCATGAGGGTAATGACTATTTTAAGTCAAACACAAGCAAAAACACAAACAAGTCTATTTGGAGAAGCACTGCTGAGTTGAGGACAAGAGTGCATTTTGAGAAGGATTTTTCTGGATTGTGACATCCTTAGAGATTTCTCGAGAAATTTATTTGAGCAAACCTAAGGCGGTCGTTTACTATTGTTTTTCCCTGGAGGTTTCTTTGCTGAACCAGCATATCCCTGACATTTTTTTTACGGTTTTCAAGGCCGTAAACTACAGGATCTGAAATATTCACACATCTCTCACTCTTTAAAAATTTACATTCATTCATCCATTTTAATTGTTAAGATGAAGTTTTATTTGAGGTATTTTAATTTCCACTGCTTTTAGTAGTATTTTCATTCTGAATTTCTACCCCATGAAGCAGGTATTGGAACTTAATTTTAAGAAAATTTCAGTCTCCCTTGAAATGAATAGATATCATATAAGCTACAGTTGAATTAAATGGTTATTTTGCATGCACACTGAGAGACCAGTATCTCTGTTGCTGTTGATAAAATCCTTTTGATTTAATATTTTGTGATCAGCTTGGATTTCTATTTCAAAAGACTATTAAGCAAACAGAGTGGAACTTTTCTAAATCACATCAATGACAGATAACCCTTCTCTCGATTACTGAGTTTGGTGAATTAGTATAGATTTTAAAATAATAGAAAATTACTGAGTTTCAGAATTTTAGTTATATAACATATAGTAATAATGGTAATAGAATACAAACTCTTTAATTGATGTCTCATATAATTCAGAAATTTCAAGTCTTCTCAACTTGATTTCAAATTGGTTCAACCACTTGGCTAGAACGTTAGCTGGATATTTGCTGCTGCTATGAAGTCGTAGCATTCATTTCTTCACTGAGCACTCACTGATTCCTGTGTGCCAGACTCTCTTTGAGAACTAGAAACACACATGTAAAACTGACAAAATGCATGCTTACATGACTTGTCTTCTAGTTAGAAAGAAAGATAATAAATAACTACATAATATAGTGTCTGATCATTGTGATAAAGGTTTTCAAGAAAAACTAACGGAGTGAGGAGATGGAAAATGGAAAGTGAGGAGTTATTTTATTTGGGATGGTTAAGGAGACCTCTCTGTGGAAGAGAGGTTTGAACAAGTCCTATACTTCAAGGTATCAAAATAAATTTCTTTTCCTTCCCCACCTATGTCTCCAGTTCACTGCCCCTTGTGCATTCTCTGCAGGAACGTTAGGGCACCCTGCATTTTAATACTGGTAAATGGCTTGCCTTTAGACATTCTTAATCACAGAAATTTCTATTTAATATTTGTTATTGCCTCTGAACAATGTTGAAGAACTTTCTCTAGAAAGTGCCTAAGATGGTATGATTAAATAAGAGAAAACTTATGTTTAGTTGGCTTTTTATTTTATTTGCATATTTGCTAGATTGATACCTAATTTTTATTCTTTTTTTAAAAAAAATATTTTTATTTATTTCTTTGATAGAGAGAGACAGCGTGAGCAAGGGAGGGTCAGAGAGAGAGGGAGACACAGACTCTGAAACAGGCTCCAGGCTCTGAGCTGCAGTCAGCACAGAGCCCAACGCAGTGCTCGAACCCACAAACCGCGAGATCATGACCTAAGCGAAAGTCGGACGCTTAACCAACTAAGCCACCCGGGCGCCCCTAATTTTTATTCTTTTAAGATAATTAACTTTTTGCTAGGGAAAGAACTTTTTTTAATTTTTAAAAACTTATATATTTTGAGAGACATAGAGAGCAAACAGGGGAGGGACAGAGAAAGGGGGAGAGAAAGAATACCAATACAAGCTCCACACTGTCAGCTTGTAGCCCAACCTGATGCAGGGCTCCAACTCATGAATCAGGAGATCATGACCTGAGTTGAAACCAAGAGACAAATGTTTAACCAACTGAGCCACCCATGCATCCCTGGGAAAGAAATTTTTAATTGGACTTACAAACATACCTTGGTGAACTGTTTTATGTTTGATTCTCTTTGGTTTTGTATTTAATAGAAGGTTGTAATAAATGTCATTTGCATCATGTGTTTTGTCCATGCATCTTAAAGAGTAGACCCAACATAAGCGGTCAAAGTAAGTGAAGATATTTATTAGTAACCATAGGAGAATGAGAGAATCCACATATTAAGTCAATCAGTTTTGTGAATTGGTTACTAATTGAGGACATCCTGATGCAGCTATCATAGACAGACCCTGAGGTGACACCTGACTATTCCTGTCTCCTGGTGTTCTCATTTTTGCATAAGCCCTTCCACTGGAGTGTGAGTAGAACCTGGGGCTTGTTCCTCACCGTAACATGTGACTAAGGGAATGAGATGACACTCCTGTGAATACGTTATGTTACAAAAGACTGTATCTTAGTAGAATGGAACTGGACATTTTCTTTATAGACTTGATGAAGTAAGTGGCCATGTTGGAAAAGCTCATGTACCAAGGAACTCTGAATGTTCTTTAGGAACTGTGAATGATCTCCAGGAACTCTGCACTTGATCTTAGCCAAAAGGCCTAGAAGTGATGATCTCCAGGAACTCTGGATCATCTGTAGAAAATTGAGTGATCTCTAGGAACTGTGGAATGCCAGTAGGATCTGAATTAACTTACAACAGATAGTAATAAGCCAGGGCCCCAAGTCATAGAGCTGCAAGAAAATGAATTCTGCCAGCAACCTGATTGAGCTTGTAAGTGCATTTTCCCCAGTTGATCCTCCAAAGGGAATGTAGCCTTGTCAATGTCTTGATTCCTAAACCATAGAAACACTGAGATAATAAACATGTGTTGTTTTAAATAGCTACCATTTGGTAATTTGTTACACAGCACAAAAACAACTAATAGAAACATACTAAACTCCTTAACATCCTTTACCTCAACTAACCACCAAACCTCCAAACTTGAAAAATGATGATCATGATGACAATGATGATGATGGAACTCTTACCACTGAGAACAGAACAATAATAACAATAATAAAAATCTATTGAGTACCTACTATTTGCCAAGCAGTGTATCAGATACTTTCCTCTATTTTTTAATTTATTTTTCAAAAAAACCCTACAAAGAAAGTATTATTTTAACCACTTTACAAGCAATGGAAACATAACTTTCTAGAAAGTCTATACTATTTATTTTAATTTTGTTGATTGTTTACTGCATTGTGCAGAGTCTTTTTGTTTTTATGTAGTCCCAATAGTTTATTTTTGTTTTTATTTCCCTTGCCTAAGGAGATATATCTAGAGAAATATTGCCACTGTCAATATCAGAGACATTAGTGTCTCTGATCTCTTCTAGGATTTTTGTGGTTTTAGTTCTCACATTTAAGTCTGTAATCCATTTTGAATTTATTTTTCTGTATGGTCGAAGAAAGTGGTCAAGTTTTATTCTTTTGCCTGTTGCTGTCTAGTTTTCCCAACACCATTTGTTGAAGAGATTTTTCCCATTATATATTCTTTCTTTCTTTGTTGAAGATCAATTGACCATATAATTGTGGGTTTGTTTCTGGGTTTTCTATTCGGCTTCACTGATTTATGTGTCTATTTTTGTGTTAGTATCATACTATTTTGATTATTACAGCTTTATATACTTGAAGTATGAAATTTTGACGCCTCCAGTCTTGTTTTTCTCTTTAAGGGCTGCTTTGGCTATTCAGGGTATTTAGTGGTTCCATACACATTTTAGGATTGTTTCTTCTAGTTCTGTGAAAAATGCTATTGACATTTTGATAGGGATTGCATTAAATACGTAGATTGCTTTGGGTAATATAGACATGTTAACAATATATTTTCTACCAATCCCATGAGCATGGAATGTGTTTTCTTTAATTTCTTTCATCAGTGTCTTATAGTTTTCAAAGTACAGGTCTTCTACCTCTTTGGTTAGGCTTATTTCTAAGCATTTTATTATTTTTGGTCCTATTGTAAATATGATTGTTTTCTTAATTTCCTTTTCTGCTGCTTCATTCTTATATATAGAAATCCAACAGATTCCCGTACATTGGTTTGTATTCTGTGACTTTACTGAATTCATTTATAATTCCAGTTGTTTTTTGGTGGAGTTTTCTTGGTTTTCTATATATAGTATAATGTCATCTACATATGGTAACAGTGTTATTTCTTCCTTGCCAAATTGGGCATTTTTTCTTTTTGTTGTCTAATTGATGTGGTTAAGACTTCCAGTACTATGTTGAATTAAAATTGTGAGAGTGGAAAAAATAAAATAAAATGGTGAGACAGGACATCCTAGTCTTATTTCTGACCTTATTTCTGAGTTTTTCCACATTGAGTATGTTAGCTGTGGGTTTTTCATATATGGTCTTTATTATGTTGAGATATGTTTGTTCTAAACCTAATTTGTTGAAGGATTTTATCATGAATGGATGCTATATTTTGCCATATATTTTTTCGCATCTGTTGAAATGGTCATACGGTTTTTATCTTTTCTCTTATTGATGTGATGTATAGTGTTGATTGATTTGTGAATATTGAACCACACTGAAAACTTGGGAATAAATCCACTTGATAATGCTGAATGATTTTTTAACGTATTTTTGAATTCTATTTGCTTACATTTTGTTGAGGAGTTTTACATCTATGCTTGTCAGAAATATTGGCCTGTACTTTTCCTTACTAATGATATCTATCTGGTGTTGATATCAGCGTAATACTGTCCTCATAGAATGAATTTGAACATTTTCTTACTTCTATACTTTGGAATTGTTTGAGAAAAATAGGTGTTATCCTTCTTTATGTTTGGTAGAATTCATCTCAGAAGCTGTCTGGTCTTGAACTTTTTTTTGTTGGGAATTTTTTTATTACTGATTCAGTTTCATTGCTGGTAATCACTCTGTTCAAATTTTCTATTTCTTCCTGATTCAGTTTTGGTAAGTTATATTTTTATAGGAATTTATCCATTTCTTCTAGGTTGTCTAATTTGTTGACAGATAATTTTTCATAATATTGTCTGACAATTATTTGTACTTCCATAATGTCTGTTGTTATTTCTCCTCTTTCATTTGTGATTTATATATTTGAATTCCTTCTCTCTTTCTCTCTCTCTCTGTCTCCCTCTCTGCCTCTCTCCCTCTCTCTTTTGATGTGTCTGTTTAGAGGTTTATGTTATTTAACCTCTATACACTTGTGGTCTTTCCATATTTCTTCTTTTGATTAAATTCTAGTTTCATAGTGTTGTGGCCTGTAAAGATGCTTGGTATGGCTTTGATATTTTTGAATTTGTTGAGACTTGTTTTGTGGTCTAATATGAGAAGTATTGTGGAGAGTGTTCCATGTACACTTGAAAACCAATGTGTATTCTGCTGTTTTAGGATGGGATGTTATGAATATATCTTTAAAGTCATCTGGTCTGGTGTCTCATTCAAAGCCACTGTTTCCTTGCTGATTTCCTATTTGGATGATCTGTCCATTGACATAAATGGGGTGTTAAGGTCCCCTACTATTATTGTATTACTATTGGTTAGTTTCTTTGTTTTTGACTGTTTTATGAATTATGGTCCTTTCATATTGGATGCATAAATATTTACAACAGTTATATATTCTTGTTAGATTGCCCCCTTTATTATTTTATAGTGTCCTTCTTTGTCTCATTACAGTTTTTGTTTTAAAGTGTATTTTGTCCAATGTAAGTATTTTTACCTAGCTTTCTTTTGACATCTGCTTATATGATAAGTATTTTCCATCCCCTCACTTTCAATCTGCAGGTATCTTTAGGTATGAAATGAGTCTCTTCTAGGCATCATATACATGGGTCTTGTGCTTTTACCCATTCGGACATCCTATGTCTTCTGATTGGAGCATTTATTCCATTTACATTTAAAGTAATTATTGATAGATATGTAATTACTGTCATTCTGTTAATTGTTTTATGGTTGTTTTTATAGTTTTTTCCAATCCTTTCTTTCCTTTCTGTTTTAAGTATATGGTGCTATATTTTTTGCTCTGATGTGTTATCTAGTTGTATCTGTGGGATGAGGTGAGTTTAGGATCCTCCTATTCTGCCATCTTCCCCAGAAATCCTAATCTATTAACTTTAAATCCTCCCCCTTCTGCTGTGCATCACTTATTCTCTTAAATAATATATTAATTGAAAAATTAGAACTTTTCAGATATTATGGATTGAACATGTCTCATGTCCTTTCCCCAAAATACATTGGAGTTCTTCTAAACTCAGTATGTCATAATATGACTTTATTTAGAGATGAAGTTTTTTAAAGAGGTAATCAAGTTAAAAAGAGGTCATTAGGGTGGACCTAATTTAATATGACTTATGTCTTTGTAAAAATGGGGGAAATTTAGGCACAGAGACTTTACAAGGACAAAAAATTTGAACTCAGATTTTTTTGCAGTGTTTAAATTTTTTTAATGTTTATTTGTTTTTGAGAGAGAGAGAGAGAGAGTGCAGGTGAGAGGCAGAGAGAGAGGGAGACACAGAATTTGAAGCAGGCTCCAAGTTCTGAGCTGTCAGCACAAAGGCTGACATGCCACTCAAACTCATGAACCACAAGATCATTACCTGAACATAAGTTAGGTACTCAACTGACTGAGCCACCCAGGCACCCCCTACAGTGTTCAATTCTCAATTGTTGGTGACAATTTGTTTCATGTATTGAAGTGCCATGAAAGATATTTGATTTTTGTGGATTTAATCTTAAATAATAGTTTGTTTCTATGTGTGAACCTTAGCTATCTACTACCAACAGTTGACTTTAATGTGTGAAGGAAACACATTCATGTGTCTTCATGGCATGATTTATTAAAAAAAAAAAAAAAGAATGTATGCAATGAAGAGAGAACACTTGTGGATGGAGAATTTAAAAGAGCAAACAACAGTAACAACACTAAAAATTTGAATTTTTGTAAGTCTAGCAAATGCTGTGAAAATAAGCAAACTAAAACAGAAGTTTGGTTTAATTTTTAAGAAACATATTCATAACAATTATATATACATCAGTAGCTGCATGTACACAAGGCACAAGTAAGCAACATAGGTGGAATTTGCTCTCCTGCAATCTGCTTGCGGACAAAGCAGTGTGATAAAAGCAAAAATAAAGTAAGTAATATGAATGGCCATCATTCCGCAAAGGGAACAGGGAAATTATGCTTAAAACTCTCTAATAAAGTTGCTAAGAATTGGCCCACGCTCTGATGATTCCTAAATAAAAAATGTATAGAAAAAGTATTTCTTTTTTTTTTTTAAATGTTTTATTTATTTCTAGGAGAGAGAGAGAGAGACAGCGTGAGCAGGGGAGGGTCAGAGAGAGAGGGAGTCACAGACTCTGAAACAAGCTCCAGGCTCCGAGCTAGCTGTCAGCACAGAGCCTGACGCGGGGCTCGAACCCACGAACTGTGAGATCATGACCTAAGCGAAAGTCGGACGCTTAACCGACTAAGCCACCCAGGCGCCCCTAGAAAAGGTATTTCTAAGATGCCTACCACCATTTTCTGTATCACTACAAAGAATTTATGGGATTGAAGAGAGGGAAAAAAAGCATGATTAATAAATTGGTAAAATGATTTTAAATGTTGCTTTTAAAAATTGTAACATAATGTTTCCAAATGGATGACATATTTCAACTGAAAGCATATTAATGTATTATAAAATAACTTGAGTATTTAGTGAAGAAAATTGCATCACGATGAATAAAATTACTTGTAAAGTAGAGTGATTAGATGATTAAGAATTTATTTCCCTTTCATTTTTCACTTTTATTCAAACTCAATAATTGTTCCCCCTCTTTTTTGGGAGATACTCTACTGAAGGCATTTAATTCCAGGTAATTCTTTCTCCATTGTTAGACTGAAAATTCTTTTATCAAGAATAATAGTTCAAAATTGTATAGCTTCAAAAATGCTCATTGGATAGTTACATAAGGATCTGGAATATAGGAAAGTGAGTTAGTGTGGACCTTTAGATTTGGAAGTGATTAGAGGAAAAAAACATATATGCTTCAAATTCTGTGTCTCCCTCTCTCTGCCTCTCATCTGCACTCTCTCTCTCAAAAATAAATAAACATTTAAAAAAATTTAAACACTGCAAAAACACTGAGTTCAAATTTTTTGTCCTTGTAAAGTTTCCCAAAGTTGAATTTTAAGGTAAACACCCACAGAAGGCAGGGGCCATTTCTTTCCTCTAGTAGAAGCTTAATGGAGAAACATAAACATATCTAAGAAACAACCAGTTTCTGCTGCTTCCAGAGGGATATCCTTGAAGAGAAGAAGGGAAGGAACACTTGCCAAGTTGCTTGAGCAAGTTTGGCATCTAATTGGGTGACAGCTATTCTAGCCAGGTGTCCCACAATGAAAGAATATGCTGGAAGGGGACCCACAGGGATACTGTGGACCTTCATATGACCACATATAAAGATGAAGTTAATGCTATCAGATAGGAACAACTATTAAAAACAACACACAGCACATTGTTGGATTTGTTTATGCAAAGCCAATGCTCATCACACATTTGAACTCAGATCTCATCAACTTATGCTGGTCTTTGCTAAATGTAAACCAGAGAACATTCTACAAATAACTATAGGCTGCCCATGCCTCTATTTCCTTGTATAGACACATTCCAATTCATGTGGACAAGGAAGTGTTCTAAGATTCCTTAGAACCTTATAACTGATAGGGTCTGACCTACCCAAACTCATAATTCCAAAAATTGATATGTTTTTTTCTGAGCCATCTATTCTACATCCACCTGAGGCCCTGTTTCTTCAGATAGGATGAAGGCCAGAGCTAGTCACAAGGACATCATTGGCAGAGAGTTGCTCAGAGAAGAGGGTGAAAGGATGCCAAATGCAGACGAAGCTCACTTCAAAAGGTTCTTCAAGGGGCGCCTGGGTGGCTTAGTCGGTTAAGCGTCCGACTTTCTCTTAGGTCATGATCTCGCTGTTCTTGGGTTCGAGCCCCGCTTCTGGCTCTGTGCTGACTGCCAGCTCAGAGCCTGGAGCCTGTTTCAGAGTTTGTGTCTCCCTCTCTCTCTGACCCTCCCCTGCTCACGCTGTCTCTCTCTCTCCTAGAAAAAAAAAAATATTTAAAAAAAAAAAAGGTTCTTCAAAATAACCAACAATCTTCCTCCTCCTCCTCTCCACTCTGTGCATTAGTCACACCCAGATCTGCTACTATGTCCACTGTCATTGTGCAGTAAGTTGAGTGTGATCTCATCTATGCCATGACTCATAGGAGGGATGGGTTTATCCATCCTCCATCTGTAACATTGAAGTACAAAGCTGCATGAAATAGGTAGACCACTAAAGGATATTCAGAATTGGGGGTGGGCCAGGGTCAGCGTGCGCTGGTCAATGTTTAAATAGCACTTCATGAAAAAAAAAAAAAAAACATGTATAAAAGTATGTGACAGTTAATTTTTTGTTGAAGTATAGTTGGCATATAATGTTACTTTGGTTTTAGGTGTATAACATAGTGATTCCACACGTTTATGCATTATACCATCTGTCACCATAGAACTATTACAGTATGGTTGACTGTATTCCCTATGCTGTACCTTTTATTCCCATGATTTATTCATTCTGTAACTGGAATCCTGTATCTCCTATTACCCTTCACTCATTTTGCTCCTCTCCTAGCCCTTCCACTCTAGTAACTATCAGTCATTTCTCTGTATATATGGTTCAGTTTCTGTTTTTTGTTTGTTTATTCATTGTTTTTTGTGTTTTGTCTATTTTTTTAAATTATTTTTTAGATTCCACACATAAGTGAAATCACACAGTATTTGCCTTTCTCTGTTTTATTTTGTGTAGCATAGTACCCTCTAGACCCATCCGTGTTTTCACAAATGGAAAGATCTTATTTTTTATGGCTGAGTAGTATTCCACTGTGTGTGTGTGTGTGTGTGTGTGTATGTGTGTATGTGTGTGTGTATGTGTGTGTACATGTACCACTTCTTTTCTAACCATTTATGGTTGCTTCTATATTTTGGCTATTGTAAATAATGATGTGATGATCACAGAGGTATATATATATATGTTTTTTGAATTACTGTTTTTATTTATTTGGGTAAATATCCAGTAGTAGAAATACAGGATCATATGGTGTTTCTATTTTAAATTTTTTGAGGACCATATTTGGTATGGCTGCATCAATTTACATTACTACCTACTGTGCACAGGGTTCCTCACCAGTGTTTGTTATTTATTGTCTTTTTGATTTGAGCCATTCTGACGGGTATAAGGTGATATTTCACTGTGGTTTTGATTTGCATTTCTCTGAAAGTGATGTTGAGCATCTTTTCATGTGTCTATTTTCCTGTGATAGTTAATTGAATGTGTCAAGTTATCTGGGCCACAGCACTCAGATTTTGGTCATTATTCTAGACATTTCTGTGAAGGTAATTTTTGAATGAGGATAACATTTAAGTCAGTAGATCCTGTGTAAAATAGAGTACTGCCATAATGTGGGTAAGTGGGCCTAATCCAATTATTCTGAAGCTTTAATAGAACAAAGACTGAACTCTGTTCAGCAAGGAGGAATTCTTCCAGGTGACTTCCTATGGATTCTTCCCCGAGTCTTCAGGTTGCTGGCCTATTCTGTACATTTTGGACTTACCAAACCTCCATCATCTGTGAGCCATTTCCTTAAAACAAATCTCTGTTTCTCTCTCCTTCTCATTCTGCCTCTCTCCGTGTGTCTTTATCTACATATCGATGTCTATAATTGATCTATCAGTCATCTATCCTTTTGGGGTTTTGTTTCCTTAGAAAACCCTGACTAATACAATATGCTTAAGTTTATTATAGATGTAATTGCCATAAAAGTTGTGTAGCACAATTTAAAAAATAATAAGATATGCAAACCTCTTTATTGTAAATTTTTAATAGTAAATTGATTCTCACATGCTTTCTTGGTTTTGACAAACTATTATATTAGTAGCAAGCATGTAGTTGTCATTTAAGAATGATTTGACAAATGGAGTTACTTCCCAATCTGTTCACTCTTTTCTCAATAAAGATATTTTATAAAATCTGGTATGTGAACTTGTGAAGTCCACTATGAGTTTTCTATAAAATTCTACTACTTATACTTAGGTCCCCAAATCAGACTATAAATAAATGTTTAATTACGATTCATTACAACAAAGAAATCACTCACATCATTGTGAACATAAATAGTTGGACGCAAAATGTTAGTTGCTATTTTAGTTTATATTAGCAAGTAAGACAGAAGCAGAGGAGCAGTGATGAAGTTTGGGAATGTCATGTGACTTCTTTCCTGAATTGGATAATAGTTTTACAGTACTGCAAAAACTGTCCTCAGTTTCTGCGCTATTCTCAATGTAACAGGGGCAAACCTGACATACTTTTAAGTTTAATTTAATTAACATTTTCCTGATCTTTTTAAATCCAGAGCATGAGTTGGTAAATTTTCTGATTAAATGGCAAGGTACTGTCTTAGGCTTTGTGGGCCATATAGTATGAGTCTCAGGTGTTCAATTCTGACACTGCAATGTGACGCAAGCCAACAAGAGGTTGAAAAGAATGGCTGTATTTCATGAAACTGTATTAACAAAAATGGGTAGCAGGTTCAAAGGTCATACTTTCCTGTCCCCTAATCTAGAAAGCAGTAATCAAAGTACTTAAGCCTTGACTTGTTGTGTTTGTTGATGTCCTTGGTGTATATACTCCCATCATGGTCAGTTTCAGGCTACCAACATGTCACTGAATCTATATTTGGACAGAGATGTGTAATGTCACACCATTGTATAGAATACAATATACATAAATAACCTCCAGAGAATAGATGAGAATAAAATGTAGTAAAATAATTAAGAACTGGTAAGTTCTATTTATTGCTTTTATTTTTTTTGGCTTAATTGTAAACATATATAATATAATATTTAATATTGCCTCCATTGAACAACTGGCCTGCAACATTCCTGAAAATTTAGGAATTAGCTCTTTTGAACCAGCACAAGCAGGCTCCAACAGACCACCAGCCAGGGTGAGGAACCAGCTTAAAATCTGGGTCAAGGCCATGAAAATATTCCAGGGGATAACTATTGGGTAGAAACGTAGCTACAAGATAGAGACATTAGGAGGAACACTCAGAGAGTAATGACAATGAAGGAATGTTTTACTTAGGCAAAACTACTTTTAGAGTTGTCTACTGATATTCTTTCTTTCTTTTGTTTTTAACTTTTTTTTTTTTTTTT